>NW_024040596.1:28421029-28455029 GCF_014851395.1 Micropterus salmoides
CGGGGAGAATGCTCCGCTAATATATAACCAATTACACTGGTCACATTTCCTGTGTCTCCTTTGAGCTCTCTGCAGGCTCAAAGTGCCAATCAGGCCTGGAATGCCAGAACATGGCTCTTATTTGCCAGGGGTCAGTGCACCAGTAACCTCACATTCTAAAGGACCATTGTTCCCATGGCCAGAAGACTCAGAGAGGCACACATACACATCCAGGGTGAAAGACACACACACAGACCCTGGCCCCTAGAGGCCCCACATCAAGGGCCCGCTCTGTTTAAACAGCATCCGCCTGCACAGCCACCCGCCATGAAAAGGATTAAACAAGGTGTGTGTGCTTATACGTGTATGTACACTGCAAAAAAAAAAGAAAATCCATGTTAATAACTCATTTAATCCAGCGTTGGGTCGTAAAATAAAATAAAAAATTAACTTCTAAGGTGTCCTAATTTAATTTGTTCCCATACCAAATCAAAATGAAATTAATTGTGAAATGGAGTGATGGATGTTAACCATTTTTTATTCTACTTGTGATTTTCATGGAGTATTATTCATCATTGCAATATATTGGCACATTTTCTAAAAATAAATCCTGTAACAAATGAAACTTGAAAAATTAAAATGAAAAATTTGAAGTTATCTGAAGAAAAGTCAGATTTTAAGAGCAAGCGCAAGAGAGCACCTTCCAGTTAGCATGTTTTTGTGTGTATGTAGGCAGGTACTCAAGCTGTCCTTGCACAAAGCATGGCGACAGAGCAAGGATGCTTGATAATGCATGGTGCCTTTCAGAGTAGAGCTCTGTTACAATTTCCTTGCAAGAGCTGGAAACTTAAACAAAAGATGACTCAGTGTGAAAGAGCACTTGTGTGCTACAATTTAAAAAACATACAACTCAAAGTATCTCTCTTTCTCTCACTCTTGTCTACACTGCACATACTGTTCATGTTGGCTATTCCTCCACTTAGGCATGCCTCTGTGTTTGCAGCTAAATCTGACCTAAATGGGATGCTTTTAAATACAAGTGGCTGCAGTTAATGTTCACTAGACAGTCAAAAGTATGTGGACACCAAAATATTACACCCACATGGGCTGTCGCTTTCAGCAGGTGTTTCTGCCTCCGGAGCTGTAGAGTTGGGGGCTGCCTGCTACCCCCATGTTCCTGCTTGACACGCGCTGTTACAATTGTTATTAGTCCTATTGTAATCATCATTACCATTGCTATCATTATCCTTACTACTATTCATTTTTATTGATATCTGTATTATTACCACTACCATTACTATTATATTACATCTCTATTTGGAACCTGCATTAGGCTACTGTGTGTTCTCTTTCCTCTTATGGGTTTGAGGTCACTTTAATTGTTTTATTTTACCAGGAAGTCCCATTGAGATCAAAAATCTATTTCACAAGAGAGACCCTGAGAGAGACATGGTAGTAAGATGCAGTTGAATGATCAGAAAAAGCTGGCACATGGGTCCTGAAATCATTATATATTATATTATGGCTTGCCTGGTCTTTACTAAAGGATAGTGATGATTCTGCCAATATTATTTATCTTTTGCCATGTATTTGTTTCTGTGAGGGTCGCAGTATACTTGAGTGAATCTGTGAATGTGGTGCTAATGCAGCGAATGCAGAAATCTGATTGGCTTTCTAGTTATGTTTGCTGTCTGGGCTGGCCATATCAAGAATGGTTTGATTCCTCACCTCTTTTTAATGTGTCTTAATACAGGCATGCAAATGCATGCACACGTGCGCGCACACAAGCACATACACACAGTTTAACAAAGGTATGCAGTCATGTTAAGAGAAACCTGACCTACCTGACGGATCGAAACTACTCCTACGCTTCTTTATTAACCCCTAAATGTTCAGCGTGGGAAACAATGCTTTTGCATTACCAGTTAATTCCTGCTCAAATACCTGAGATGGATGGATGGATGGAAGAATAATGGATGAATACACTGATAAACGTTGACACGTCCTCGAAAGGAAAAGGAGTATAGAGAGATAGAGGTTCCATATTAGGAAGGAAAGGTGAGGTGTAGAAAAGGGAGTGAGGAAAAGGTTGTCAATACGCCTTTTCTCATTTGTTCCCTCTCCTTTCCTTCCCTTGCTTGCCTATAAGAGATATCTGAGGCCAAAGGGCAGACAGCCTTTTCAGAGAAACATGATTGCAGCCTTGTTGCGAAAGGCCTTTCATTTAGAAATATGTGACTTTCTGTTAGAGGAGAAAGCTGAAGCATTCCCTCTCCCATCATTGCTTTTCTCCACAACACAAAACCACAGCAGAGAGACCTTGCTGCCTCTGAAAAAGGCCTTTCAAGACACTCGTTTTTTTCAAGGCCCTACCTTGAATGGCAGTTGGTTTATAGACATAAAAATCATACAGATAAAGCCGAAGTTAAAAATGTAAGTTTTTCTTTTCATTTCAAACGGTAACATTTTGTTATATCATTTTTTTCATGTTGTATTTATCAAAGATACATTTGATTTTGTTCATGATATAGTGGTGTTTAGAGGAGAAGTAAGGACAAAGCTTTTGCATCTTTCATCGGCTCCCAAAAGCCTCCTTTAGTTTCACACCATAATGCTGTGTCATGCTTTGGCCTTAACCATGCTCAGCACAGGCTGCTCTGTTATTTTAGCCTCAAGTACTTGGAGGTTATGTAGCTTAGGTCAACACCATCTGCATGCGACCAGCGTACCGCAGGGTGATGTCACATGGCTTGTGAAAGTCCGCTTTGATGTCAGCAATTAGACGGTCGAACTTTTAGCTAGCCTCAAATCTCAGCCTACTGTTCCCGGCTCAAGGGTTGCTAAGTTACACCATGAAAAACATTTGATGTCTCGATTCTTATCAGTGATAGGGTGCCGTACAGCAAATGAAATCTGCTTGTGCTTATGTCACATGAAAATGCCTTTCACATGATAGTATTCATTAATGTAGAGGCTAGAAAAAGCTGAAGGATGGAAAAGGTTTTAACAATTTACGTTCAATGGCTCATACAACCAGAAGCTTAGACTATAATTTTAATTATGTTGAGTTATATATTTCATAGAGATGACATTTTCATAGAGAGCTATTTTAATAATAAGTTTACATTCAAGGACAAAAACGGCACTGCACTTACACACATTTTCCTAACAATGTGCAGTATTTCAAAACACCTTGAGAGGGCTTATCCACACAGTACATGACTTGTAGTTGTGTGATGTGGGTCACACTGATAAGGGGAAGAGGAGAAGACGGGGAGGGGAGGAACATTACTGTGCACTGCTTTATCACCTGTGTGTCCTTTGATATAGTTTTCACTGGTGGCGGATCAAAGCCACCTTACCGACTGCAGGGACCACGCTGCTACTGTGGCAGGCTGGCGCTGATGGTGGACTTCAGCCAGAAGCTTGCACTTCTGCCTTGTTACAGACCTGGAATGACTTTTAACAGTTGGATAATGATGACTGTAAGTCACACACAAACAGGGCGGTGTGTGTAATGTGCAGCCTTTGAAAAGATTACTTTATTCACCTTAGTTCCTGATGCTTTTTGGCACAGGTGTCGGATTTCCATATTAGGGATTTCCCTTTTTTATAGCTCAGTTTTAAAACCAGGTCTTTGCGCTGTCACGTGGACTCCTCGAACCTTTGGTGGGTTGATAGTTGCTTGTGATTGTGGTTAGAAATAGAATCCGATTCTTTTCTCATTTTATGTCAATAAGTGGAGCATTATTGCTTACAGTGGGAACACCCTCAAATTGTACTTAACACCTGTTCTAAGAAGGTAGTGATGGATTTCATCACTACCAATGTTTAGCATTTCTGCATTTTTAGTGCATTACTTTCTATACCTGAGAGGCACCAAAATGATCACGGTTATCAGTATTATCACGGCATTGTAAAAATGTGCCAGAAAATATTAAAAATGTACTGAAACACACACTGAAACCATTTCAACAAGATTTATATTGAAAACTACAAATACAATTGCCATTTTGTTAATAACAGCAAATACATTTTGTAAACATATGAAAATCATCTAAGTGTGCATTATCAAGATTTTATCTTTTATATTATATAGGCAATACAGTGACCCAGTGGACAATTACATGAAAACAAATAAGTCTTTAGAAGACAGTGATAGTAACTACAATGAGCCCAAAAACTGACTAAATACAGAGGAGTCTGTAGAGTTTCTAGATATGCTGGTTGGTTGACTAAACTGCATAACGTGTTATCATGTGCAGTGGACGAATAGAGTCTGCCGACACACGACGCACACAGCAGCAGAACAACGTGTTACGTTTTTACAAGAGCAGCAACACTGAGAGCTTCAGAAACTTTGGAAACGCTGAACAGTTTTTGCCATGAGATTATAACAGCACGGTTAACCGTACCCGGTTATCATGGTAATTAAAATGTGTATGATAATAATAACCGTCGGGAATTTTACCATGGTTTACCTTAAACCGGTAATCGTTTCATCCCGATAAATGACACATTAGTTGTTTGATGCATTCTGTTGATTATTTTGTTAATGCACTTTATTTTTGTTTGCTATGTTAAATGTGGGGGTAAGGGCAGGTGATCGAGTTATTGTTTTGTGTATATATATGTCTATGTATGTATTTTGTTTATGTTTATGCATATATACTGTGTGGTTAACTTTTGTAGGGGAGAGTGGGGTATGTTGTCACACTTTTCACACCATCTAATATTTACTGAGCACCGAACATCACAATGGTACAAATGCCATACCAAATGAAAGAATGAAGTCTTGGGCAGACGTTTTGTATTCATTACATATTCAGATCTTATGTCATTATGGAGCTGTAGACTGTTGAATAGAGAGTGTGACAATTTGCCCCATCAGCAGGTAAGTTGTCACACTGGATTATCAAACAGTTAGAACACTTAATTGTGAATATTGATTTCAATTTCAAATTGTAACCAGAACTAAATGTAAAATCAATCAACAATCAAGCCTAGAGAATTTGGAAAATAAATAATTTAATTCAAAACAAAAATGTTGGCAGAGCACACATTAAGTGGCACAACCTCTTTCTTTGAACTTTAAAACCAAACGTTCTCTGGAGTGCAAATAGATCTATGGTAACTGAATGTAATGCTGCAGATAACTTGCTTAAATGTATAACTTTTTAACTAAACAGATGTGGTGTTTAAACACACTAATGCAACGATGTGCATTTTTGTACGACGTAGTCAGACGTGTTTAGAGTCACAGTTCTGGCACACATAAATTGCCTGGCCTGAGGTGCAAGCATCGCAGGCCCATTTGTTGCATTTCACAAACCATGTCTTCTTTCAAATACTGTAGGAAAATGGCTCCACATAGATGAGGGCAAAAGAGATGTCAGCGGCTTACGTCAAAATCCTTAGCTGTACTTCTGATTGATTTGTTCTTCAACTTCACCTGCCTGACTGCTTTTAACATTATGTCAGGTTGTGTACTGTCTTTCTGTTGATAATTTTCTGCCTTCCTTCAAAAACACATTCCTCCTTGCAATTACAAGCATATTTGTCTACTACCCTTGTTGCCTAAGTAAATTAATAACTGGATCATGTAGTGTTTTGTGTGTGTGTGGTTTGTATCTACTAACACACTACATGCCTACGGTATAAGACCGTATATACTCTATCTTGTCCAGGCGTATGGTTGCTGATGTAAACTACAAAGTATAATATTCTATTTACAGTATCGTTTAATACTAGTGTCAGAGGTAATTACACAATTTCACATAGTTTTTTGAGCATGTTCTATGTGTTTATTTGTACTGGGGCAAGTAATCAAATGTGACAACTTGCCCCAAACTGACATGTGTGCTAATGTTGGCTAAATCCCAAGTTTAGCTTAACATAGCACTTCAGCTGTATCAAAAGACACGTTATTGTCTCCTCTACTTTGTGCAGTTATCATTTTGAACATTCATACCTAATAAGGTTGGAATACATAAAATGTAAAGTTCAAGTGTAAATGTTTTACTTTTGAAGGAAAAAAATAATAAAATTTTGCTCACCTCAGAATAGAGTGACCTTGACCACATGTGAACAGGAAGTTGAACATAGAAAAAGAAGTCACACAAAATGGCTATTTGATTTTTGACATAGAGCCTCTAGTGTTGGAGTTATGAGCAGTTTTACAACTTACACACGAGGCAATTTAACCCGCTCTCCCCTACATACATATATGTATATATATATATATATACATATATAGCATGCATATTGCAGAACCCCCTCGAAAATGTGATGATACATCTCAAGGGTTTATCCTGAAATAAATTCAAATTCAAATTCAAAAGTAAGAGGTTCAGTTAGGGGATAATGACCTCTTCCATTCCTCTTACAACCATGACAATCCATCTTGATCCTGAGTGTCACTGTGTGCTTTGTCTGGGAGTAGTCTGTGTGTGTTTTATGACATTATATGAGGTTTGCTTGAGACAGCTCAACTGTAACAATCAAATACCTTGTTATGAATCATAGAAACAAGGAACGAGGACTTGAGTTTGCATTGAAATCTCCTAAACTTGAGACCTGTGATTACAGTAATGAGGCTGTCAAGGAATGGCAATATTGCATTATATAAAATGTTTGACGGGTTTAATTGGTTGTGCTGAAGACCTGCCACTCTGCTGCACAGTTCTGACAAGCAGACCAGCAGCATGGTGTCAGCTGCTGTGCCATTTGTTAGAACATTAGTTCCCAAAGAATTCAACTTTGAGATTGTTCTTGTAAAATAATGGGGTTTTTTTAGATAAGAAATCAGTCATGAACTTGTTGCATCAGATACTAGATAGATAGATGGATGGATGGATGGATGGATGGATGGATAGATAGCCGTAGTGGCGACAGCAAATTGCTTTTGCAGAATATTCCATGTATAAGGAGCACTGTTCCTAATGTCCTAATATTATTCTGATTAATGGAATGTGGAGCAACAACCTATTGTGAGCGAGTACCAAGATTATGTGTAGTTAGATAGATGCTCTCTCTTATATTTCTGTGCGCTGCCCTGGCAGTAGAAAGCGCAGTGCTGCTCATAAAAAGGATCTGCCGCTTGTGGGACCACATCACCACCAACACAGGACGCAGTCCTCTCTGACGGATCATCATGACACACTGTGGTGACTCACAACATGTGTCTCTGTTTTTGTTCCCCAAGATGAAGAAAAAAACACAAAAGGCCTACTGACCATTAAAAAAACACCAGCTGTCAAGTGGATTGGCAGCATTAGAGAACACGTGCGGATTTAGGCACACGTGTGTGTGTGTGTGTTTGCACGCGAGTATGACACTGTCATTTTCCAGACCACAGTAAATTAAATAGTAGCTTGCGGTCAGAGAGGAGGTAGGACTTGAGGTAGGTCAGGGTAAATACCACATGACTCATATACAGTTGGCCATGTGGATCGAACAGATTTGACGTGTTCAGCTGAATGTAAGTTTTAAGTCCTTTGATGTTTAAGTCCTGGCATCAGTAGATACGACGCAACAAAAAATGCCAGCTAACACCTCACAGTTAATAATAAACAGAATATAACATATGTACATAGAGCAAGTGATGAAAACGTTTGTCTTGCATCACCGCGGGAAATAACAGAACAGAGTGTGATGATTTACATGGGAAGGATTGTTGCTTTAGAGGCTTTATGTACCTGCTCAGCTGATGTATCCTGGTAGTTACTACATTGTGAACACTGCCATCTAGTAAAAGTAAAAGTAAAGTGAGTAAAATGCGACCATTATTTTCATGCTTGAGATAAGTCTGAAGTGTGATTAGCCTAGCTTAGCAATACGATTGGGAACAAGAGAAAACTGCCAACAGTGTTGCTTCAAGAAAGCCATTTACATTTTATCTTTTGTAAAAAAAACAAACAAACAACAACAACAAAAAAACAATAGAAACAAGATACTCTCCTATCCCGGTTTTGAGAAACCTAGTAATTCTAGCTGGATTGCCCTTAAATATTGCAACATACAGTATAAACACCTATGTATGTAAGTTCTGACTCTGTGTCTGCCATAGTGTTAATTTTGTCAGCCATTTTAAAGTTTAGACCTTAATTTTAGTCCTGTGTCAAATGTCCTTGATAGTTTATCAGTGATAGTCATATTTAGTCCACTGTATACTATTTTTGTTTTGTCAAGTTTTAGTTGACTAAAAGTCTGGGTATTTTAGTCTGATTTTAGTCAAAAGAAAATCAAAAGTATTATATTCTAGTTTTAGTCATTAACCATCATTTTAGTCTTTTCTTACTCATTAGTATAATTTTGATTAGCATTTTGGTCAATCTGCTCTAACCAAAATAGAGATATGATTTGAATGTTAGCTTTGTTCTCATTTTTAGTGGGGCTACCAGCAGAGTTTCAGGAGCGGGACCCCTTTCCATAAATACCCACACAACGCACTTCCTCTTCTTCGCTCTCGCATTCCGCACCCCCCCCGCCCACCCTTTTCTCTGTCCGGTCTCTCTCCTCATCTCCTTCCTCTACATAGGGTTATATGGGGGTCCGTCATGCCCGGGCGCTACGGCGGTTTTCCTTATCGTAGCTTCCCCACAACGCTTTCGAATGTCTGTTTATCAATAAATCATTTAATCATATCTGTTGATTGTGTTCCTTGCAAATGAATTGCAAAGGAGACATTAACTTACCTCAATTCCCAGGTGGTTAGCCTTGATATGCCTTCAAGTTCTTAGTGTTTTTTCCAAAAATCTTATAAACATATCAGTGTGCGAACTATACTTAGCTTTAGGGAGCTCAATTTTTATTCCCCATTACGGGGAGGAGGGGAACAGACTGTGATTCTTACTGCTGAATCATTAATACCTGCAAGCACGTAGGCCTGGGGCTGAAAGTATCAGGCATGTTTGTCAGAGATTATAGAGATTATAATAATAATAATTTCATATGTAGTCATTTTTGTAGTCATTTTTGCTACAATTACGCTTCACACAACCGTGTTTGCGACCTGACCTTTCTTTTCTCCATGAGAGGGAAGAATTTAGAAAGTTGCGTGGAGCTGCAGGGAGCCCCCAGCTGCAGTAGTGCATGGATCATGCATAATATTAATCCCGCCAGAGGGAACCGTTAATAAAAAAAATTAAGATGTTTTTGACTTACACCTGTCTGACATTGTTTTTTTCTCCTGCTTTATAAGAGACTAAGAACATTGCTTTCCATCTGTTTCCACTGACACTTAAATTTTACTTATAAAGTGCCAATTCATAACAGAAGTTATCTCATCACACTTTTCATAGCTCAAGTCTAGACTGTACTCTTTGTACAACATCTCAACATTTCCAACCACGAGTAAGCGCTTATCTACAGTGGCAAAGAAAAACTCCCTTTTAACAGGTCGAAACCTTGAGCAGAAACTGGCCAGGCGACAATCATAGACTGGTTGGGGGTGGGGGGACACAGTAGCCCACCGCAATTTCCTCATAGAGATTTATAACAATACTAATGTTGGCAGTGGTACATAACAATAGTTGAATAATAGTACTAATAATGGCAATATTAATGATAATAATAGGATTATAATAATAATGGTAGCAGTGGTTGTCCAGCAGGAACATGGGGGTAGCAGGTGGCTAGCAACCACAAATCCAGGCTTTATAGCTCCCAAACTCAAACTGGGACCCGATTCCACAAAAGCACAGGAGCTTGTATGCATCTAGCGCGTGGAATCCGAGCTAATCTTTAGCTCGGATTCAAGACCCTCATAGTACGTTTCATGGTCCGGAGTTCTCAGAGGAAACATTAACAGTTTTTTTGTATATGTGCACAAAGTGGGATCATTATTTTGATACTTCATCCACATCAATTGTTTTTAAAGAGGGAAAAAAATGAATCATGAGGATGTGGTGAAGTGCATGTTTACAAGAGGGGGTAAAGTGTATAAGTGACCCAGTGGAAGACAACTTAAAGCACAGTAGTTGTTGTTTTTACCCGCACTAGTTTTCAGCACCTCAGTGTGTAATCATTGTAATTTGGAATCAACATAGATCAGATTTGCCACATTAGCTACACCTCCCGACATAACTGAACCCACCTATGGTGCTGTGGTTAAATGATTTTTGTGATGGATGTCTACATCTGTCTGCCTTTCCCGCTGTATCTCTCCATCTATCCCTCTTGCCCTCTTTCTCCTTCACCGTGTGTCTTAAATTACAAAGCTTTCACTCAGAAGTGACTCATGTCAGGAAAATGTACTTCTTTCTCTCTTTTTCAACTGTCTTTTTGCTTCTCAATCACACCCTTCCTCCATTTTTAAGATCTCACTGTATTCTTTTTCCCAGTTCCCAAGGCCATGTCTGCTCTGCTCTCATGTGCTCTTTGTGTTTCTCTTTGAGATATTCAGGTGATGGAATAAAACACCTTTTTTTCCAGATAATTTGATCCTGTACAGCATAGCCCATGTCCCATGGTACATTATTGACAGACTGTAACAGCACAGATCCTCATCCTCCCTTTGCAACACTGCAACCTTCAGATCCAAGTCCAGAAGGGGACAGTGTTGAGAGAGATGAGGGGGAAAAGAAGCGTCCAGGCAGGGATCGGGAGAAAATGGAGCTGAGGGAGATGGATAGACATGACATGAGCGGCTGGAAAGGGAAAGAAAAGGAGTACAATTAGTCATCGATTTCAAAGACAGCATATAATAAAACATTTCCCCCTTAGGTAAACCTGGTGAATGCAAACATGAATTAGCCGCCCACGCTTACTCAGTGAATAAGGCTAAAAGAATGCATGGCAGCCCACTCATCGAACACCACAGAGCCACTCTCTCCCCCTCTCACTCATTCTCTCTCTCTCTCTCTTTCCGCCGACACATCTTATAATGGGTTTCACCTCCACCACTCAAACACAGGCTTCGGCAACAACAACAACAACAACAACAAAAAAACACATATTCATTTGAAAGTAAAATTGAAACATTGTTTAAAAAAGGTCCACGCCTGAGAAGTGACTGTCAGTTTTCAAGAATCTTTTTTTCAGCCGCTGGATTCATCGTTAAATAGCAGCACAATGACGAGGGCGTGACAACCTGGTGAAAGGGACTGTCGGTTTTGAATCCAATGAAAAGCATCATATTTAATGGAGATACAAGGACGTACTTTGGTGGGGGGGGGGGGGGGGGGGGTACAGGATCCAAAGAAAGTTCCCCTCCATCCCCAAATAAAGAAAAGATGTGTTGCCAATAAAGGCCACTAATGCTACACTGCCATAGAAAAATATGATGGAAAAAAAAGTTATACAGGAGAAATGTACATTAGTAAGGGCAAACCACTATTAAACAAATGAAAGCAATGAGGCTGAGCTTACTCAAGTAGTGAAAGGATCGGCAGAATGATGTGCAGAAAGAAATGTTAGCGAGTAATATACTGTATTGACTAACAAAGATGGGGATCAAGACCTGTTGTATCCTGTAAAAAGACAAAATCAGAGTGTGTTATCCACAACCACATTTAAATAACACGCTTACATAAAGTGCACACACAGTTTGTGTGCACTTTTTAAACTGACACTCACCTGAATCTGTTCTTGCTGTTACCAGAGCAACAGGCGAAATTTCAAGGGCCCTCATGCTACAGTGGTAGCACGCAGTTGATTTCTTTATGAAAAGTGCATTTTTTTTCCCTCTCTCTGTGTCTCTCTTTCTAACACACACACACACACAGTGTCTTTAATACACAATCACAGTCACTCATGAAGTCATTGTAGTCTGTGCACAAGCTGACAATCATCAAATAGTGAGTGTTCTTGGGGGGTGGTGGTGGGGAGACAGAACAAAAGAGCAAGAAATTCAAAGGCAGAATTTCCCAAAACCACATGGGCGTTTTACAATGTGTCGAAAACATCAAAACTCTGATAGAGGTTAAATAAATGAGGGCTTTTGTGCTTTGCGTTATTTGCTGTGTGGGCGCAAGAAGAAAACCCCCAAAAAATCTCAGAAGCAGTAAGATGGAGAGACGAAGCTGTGATCTCTGCAGTGTGGAGGGTGACCCAGTGTACTACCCTTCAAATACAGCCGCTTAGTCAGAGGAGGTATGCTTTAAACTGTAGGTACCCCTTAGCATCAGCATGTGCAGGGCTCCGCGATCAAGTCATCAATAATAATATGCAATGCTTGGTTAGACTTTAAAAATAAAGCTTGCTGAGAATACGTGGTTAATGTTGTGAAGCCGTTTGGTTAGGTTTAGTCACCAAAACCACTTGGTTAGATTTAGGAAAGATCACAGTTTAAGTTAAATTAAGTGCATTAGTTACATAAGTTACATTAAGTTAGTTATGTACTAACAAATAAGTCAACATTGACTATTGGTTTCACACAGGAACCAAACAGCAGTCTTCTGGGTGAAAGTCCTCCCAACATGGACTTTACCTGACTTCACCAGAAACAACGCTAACGGGTACCTACAGACTATTTAGGTGTGATAAAGATGTCTCCCACTCCTTTGGTCATTCTCTTGGTACGACTTTTTTTTTCTCATACTTTTGCGCACACACACTCTGCTGTATCTGATAGAGATAGAGGGAAACCACAGTGAGTCAGACAAACCACATCAGCAGTCAACCCTTTCGCTGTGGGGATGCACGGTGACATCATATGTGACCTTAAACATGCTGATGAGCTCTGCACACACACACACACACACACACACACATATGCATGAGTGTATTATTATTGTACATGCAAATACACAGACTGGCAACTGAGAAAACCCCACTTTTTTTTACTGCATCTTACCCTTCACCTTTTTGAATAAACACCATTGCATTCAGAGACCAACTAGGAAATGTTTGACCTTGCGAAACTGCCCACTATTTGATTGACTGCAATATTATTTGTGAGAACATTTCACTTTTCCTCCAAAGCGAAATAGCTGATTTGATAGTTTTCAATATTCTCAGCTGCAGAAACTATGAACTCACTTTCCATTTCTCTCCGACTCTCCGACTTGTGTTTTCAAGTAAGCTAATCAGCATCTCTTGCATTAGTCACCTCTTTACCCTCTCCATCCCTCTTCCTTCATCCCCGCCGTCTGCCTCCTGTTAGCGCTGGCGCTGTTTGGCTGTTTAAGTGTCCTTTTGACTGTCATCTTGTCTTTGGCCTCAATACACTTCTCCCTCCTCCGCATTCTCTGCCTTAATGTGTATGAGTCAGGGTCTTAAGCACAGGTTTTACAGAGGTAAGTGTTGAGGAGGGCTTTTTATGTGTGTATTTGTGTGCTTGTATTTTGCATGCAGTTGTGTGTGTATATGTGCATGTCTGGTGATGCCAATGCTGTAGGTACCATTATCTTCCCAGTACTTCATTAGAATTAAATGTCAAAGCGATTACCTGCGTCTGTGACTCACCTCTCAGCCAGGTGCTTTCTCTCTGCTCCCACATGCCATCTCCACACCAAGAATCCACAGTATGCAGACACACACACACACACACACACTTACACTCCTGACACATGGCAAAAGAATGGGACATACCCTATAACCAAAGTGCTCGCCCACAGATATGCCTAACATACCACAAATGAATTGGAGATATAATCACATCGTACCAAACAACAACAACAACAAACACACAACGGCTGCTCTGCTACCTCAAGTCCAGACTCATACCCTAATCTTTAACCTTTCCTGCTCGGTCTGTTCTGTAAAACTCTCCTAGCGTGGGTTTTCCAATTACCCAGAAAATGTTCCATTCATTACTTGATGTCATGCACATGTACATAATGATTAAGGGACAATTTAAAACTGATACTCTACCCAAATCTGTCTTTGACTAATCACTTTGTTTTGTTTATTGTTAGTGCCGCATCAGCGGAGCTGATGGCTACACAAAGATGGGGCGAACAGCCTGCTGTCATATCCCTCTCCTGGCGGCATATCCCACTGCCTCGTTCTCCTCTGTGTCTGAAGACACGCACATTTGGACAATCTCTCCTTAGAAGAATTTGTTCGTGTTGCACATGGTTGTACACATGAAAAGTGACTGAAGTTGTAATGAAAAAAAGAGAGCATAAGAGATGATCAATTCCCGCCTATTTTCACCGTTCCACACACCTGGCAAATCGCTTTGGAAGTGGGCAGCTAGATCAGAGCTGTTCTGGCCCATGGAGGACCAAAAGACAAGCAGGATACTTAGCCATGATCATAAACATATGGGCCCAGAGTTACTAACATCCCGAATAAAGGGTACCAGGGGTGTAGGTATCAGAGATGGGGACTCGAGTGCGACTTAAGTCGCACACACAGTGACTTCAGACTCGACTTGAGACTCGTCCGCAAAAGACTTCAGACTCGACTCGGACTCGAGGCGTGGGACTCGTGAACAATGTTTATTTTTAGGAAACGTCTGATGAGCTTGCCGTTATTCCCTCCCTCCGTAACCTATAACCTGCCTACGTAACACGTAGCATCTGCTGCGCGCGGCCGCACCTGAGAGAGGACAACAAACACCGGCAGCTGCTGAGCCATTCATCATAAACTTTGGCTTTAAAACAAGACCCAAACAAAGACGCGCTGAACGCAAATAGATTAGTAACCTGAGGTGAGTAAACATGTTTAGCTCAGCATTGGCCATCTAACGTTAGCTTGCTTCTTGCTTCAGCTACGACCTACGGGAGGTTAACTCCGACTGTCGTTCGTTATGAAAAGATGAATGAGCTTTTGTTTACTTGCCAAACTTGTGGTGGTCGATTAACGTAATCATTACGTCCCGCTGGCTGCCATCACCTTAATTATTGCCATTGGCTAGAAAGAGGTTACAGGTTTATTGTTGATCAGGTAACCTTACAGTTTTATTTATTTATAACGTTACACTGGTTTGAGAGTCTGGTGGTGTGTTGACTTACAATAGTTTAAGCTGTCAGTGATTGCATTGCACATTATGGTTTTGCTCTGTTAGTTAAAAACAGGTTACAGTTTATTGATTTGAGAGTCTGGAGGATGCGTTGACTTAAAGTAGTTTATAAGCTGTCATTATCTGCAATGCACATTACATGGTTGTGCTCTGTAAGTTGAAAACAGGTTACAGCTTTATTGTTGACCATGTAACTTTACAGTTTTATTTAGTTCAATTTTTACTGGGTTTGAGAGTCAACAGGGTTTGTTGACTTATAGTTTATAAGCTGTCATTAATTGTAGACGTATTGTCCATTAGTCTACACTTTGTTTAAGAGTCTGGGGTGTGTTTTGCCTTACAGTATTTAATAAGCTGTCATTAATTGCATTGCACATTACATGGTTGTGCTCTGTAAATGAAAAACAGGTTACAGTTACAGAATTCCTTATAGCCATGCAGTTTTATTAGCAACCTGGATTGAATGCAGCAGGTGATACAGCATTCGTAATAACCACGAGAGACTTGACTTGGACTCTAGCTCAGAGACTTGTGATCATCTCTGGTAGGTATAGACAGTGCAGCTACACTGGGGCCCGCACTGTAGGGCCCTTGACGGGAGCGACCCTGCCGAGTAAAGTTTGATTTATACTTCTGCGTAGGGTCTAGTCATGCATTCATACTTGTGCGTCAGTGTATCCATCATTCTGCAATTACACCCCCAAACACTAGTCGGCAGTAGCACTACAGCGTCAGCAAGATTTAAAAAGACTGACTTTGATTCAGTAACGAGTTGGCTAGCTAACTGTTAGCAACAGGTAGCTGTGCTAACAGCTGCGGTAACATTGGGCAAAGCTAAAAACAGGCTGATTCGTGCTGCACATACCTGCATCGAGCTTCACACTCGGCGTATGACCAGGTATATATATTTTAATATTAGTCTACTCCCAGTGTACTTGTCTCAAAGTTTCTCTGGTGTTTCCCGCTAAGCCTTTTGGGTGTCAAAAATAAAGTGCTTTATAAATGTAATCCATCACTATAGTTACTTTTTTATTTTTGTTTACTGATTACAACTAACTACTGCTCTGCTTCAGCCATCGGCTCATCTGTGTTATGTGCATTGACCTGGTGTGTAATGTAAACACAGAAGTCCTGTTAGAGAACAACAAGCCCCTGTTCAATAAAGATATCTGATCAAGTTGATGAATGTTCTTTCCAATTACACCAATCTTTCCCATTTGGAGTTCTAACAACTATATATTCCTTTACAGGCCAGAATCTGAGGACTGTGGACAACATCAGTGTTTCCATGCACCACACATGGCTGATCTTCCACACCCAGGACAGAGTAACAGACAGTTCAGTCAGGCAGCATACAGACAGTTTGTAGTGTGGCAATGTGGAGCACTTAGACACAGAGTCGTGATACTGAGTTGCTGTTTCTGGAAGATATGCAACTGTTCTCCTCATCCACTAGGACAATGCAGAGGTTTAATCCTAGCAGGGTGGAAGATACACAAATAATTCCATCCATTGCGTGGATGACTACCTGTACATTGTTAGTTTTATTCCCAGGAGGGTAGAGAAAATACAAAGTATATTTTTCCCTGTTCTGGATAACATTCATTCTTTTTTAAATAAAACATTGAAAATGATAAATGCCTTTTCTTTACACCTGCAGCATAAAAAACAACAACTACATCTATGTCTTATGTCTCCAATAATGACATCCCAATGTGGTATAAAACTTTATTGTTTATTGTTATTATATACTACTAAAACCACAACCTATATCACAAATAGATCATTTTAAACATCATTTAAAATAAGTATATACAGAAATCGACAAGGTGTGTCCAGAGGTGTCCTGACTGATTATGAAGGCAGTTCAGACTTTACTCGTAGCATCGTATCGCTGCTGTGGAGATGATTTAATATATCACAATCACCTCTCTGACATGATTACCACATTTCAAAACCAAACATTACTTTTATATTTTGCTGTATCTAGCAACACAGTTGGGGCAGGGACACCTGACTGGACCCCATGTTGACGGGGATCATCAGGTCTTCTGGTTCTGCTTCTAGGCAGCTCCTCAGTAGTAGACAACCAGAGGAGGAGGAGGAGAGTGGCACTCTGGAGGTCTGCGATGTAACTGTAGTCCTTCTCCACCTTCAATACAGTACAGAATACATCTCCACTTCCTGGACCTTTTGTTGTACACCTTGCTGTACCTGATAATAAAGAAAAGAGGATCAGCTTAGTGAAAAGTTTGTAATATCTGACATTATTCTCTTATACAGTAGTTAGCATTTCCACATAAAATGCAATCAAAACAATAAATCAGCACCATCTATCTGTATTCCTCATACCGTTTAATATTTTGACTCATCACTTACACACAGTACTCATAATGCAACATACTGAACTGTGTCATCAGCTTTTCTCCTGGCTGGACTGTGGACATGGTGGTTGTAATCCAGGCCAGCCAGCATGGTCCGATCAGCATATACTGGTGAGAAGTACAGGGTTATGAAAGACTCCAAATATGCAGGTGACCTGATGGCACAGTAGAAATAAAACATCCAGGACTTTTTTTACTTCTGGGAAAATAATTTAATGGCATAACAGCACCAATTACAGTAAAAGGTTTTCACACAGTAGGTTTAGCTATGAACAATGTCAAACTATCCTTTAGCCATCATTTTATGTATACCAACGTTGAAATTTCTCTCATAACTACAAACACACAGCTACATCACCACATTGGTAAAAGTAACATACAATCAAACATCAACTGCAGACACAAGATAATCACACAAACAGATTAGATACAAGGTAAAGATAACGTAAAGTTAGGTGTAAACATAGTATAACAATAAACCTATATGGTGAATAACTAAACCGGCGCAGTCTACACTTGTCTTACCTAATGTTAGTGTCGGAAAACACAGCTTGCGCTGCTGTTTTCCAGCTCACCTACAGCAAGAGATAATTCATTGTCTCTACTCTGGCTCCCACACCAGTCTGCACTCATAGCAACAGTTAGCTGTATGCTAAGTAGGTAGCTACGTTTGCTAGCGATGAAAGTAACAAATTACCATCAAAATGATAAAAGCCAGATTACCTGTCCAGCACAAATAAAGCCACCACGGTGCGTCAGCCCCTCGCTGTTCCTCAGTTGTCACTATCGTTGAAAAGCCATGCAGGTATCACTCATCAGTCTGAAGCTTCGCTCGTCAGGTGTGAGCGAGCTGACCGAGTGCGCGCACGTGGGCAGCTCCTGTAGCAGCAGGGCTGGTAGCCATGGCAGCGAGGGAGTGTGACAGTCAGCCAGCCAATCATTGCATTCGGTCCGAATGAAATGAGTGGCTGTGTTTACTGCAGCCCTGAGAGGACTACAGACGGCCAATTTTTATACTCTTTCAGTGCACCTAACTTTTTAATATGCATTGGTGTATATAGACAGTTTCAACAAATATGACAAAAAGTGTTTTAGAAACAACTTGCCTACCCTGCCTTTAAAAAGGGGGGAGTAATGGGAAAGGTTGAAGAAACACACACGCAGCTCTCGCCTTTACTCGTCTGTATTGAATCAACTCCTTTACAATGTATACAAATAAAAAACACATACATCTCAATATCCACGCACTCAGATTCAGGATCTGAGTCACCTTGAGTATCTTATTAATGTATTAAATTATATTTTTAACTAAATTACCACATGAAATGTAAATAGTTTTAACCAATGTTATCAAATGACATTTTAATACTTTTTAACTGAGTTCTCACATAAAACTTAAACTTTTAACATTATTCATTGTCTCAGCATGACATAGTATAGTGATAAATACACAATAAATCTTACAGCAAAAACATGTGAACGTAGCAGTAGCTAGCTTAAACACCAAGACAAAGTAAACACTTGTGTATGGCGGGACTCGAACACGACGGAGCCACGAGGTCTCCGGCTGCTAGCACACACATCTTCTCAATTAGCACAAAACTCTCACATATAAATATACACATGCAAAAACGTCTCTTTTACTTACTATATAAAACCACAGTAACATAACGAAATGTACTATATACATGTGTTAAAGTTTACATTGCTTTGTGACAGGGGAAAAGTAACTGGAAAGGTTTAACACACACACGCAGCTCTCGATCTGCGATTCCCCCTACTGGAGCCCCGAGGCATTACAAACACATCCACAAGCAATTAACCCACACAGACAAGGATCAGTTTTATCTGCATTCCATTTCTTATTATTTGCTGTATAGTTTTAAACAGTGACGAACTTCATATAAACTCTATTATAAGTGTTAGATATTATAAATTAAATGTCCCAAAAATGAAATACTGTAGTACTGGAATAAACTTCAAAATGAGATTAACTTTTCAAATAGATTACTATCAAAATGAGCTATGAACTATACTTTCACATACCTCTTGTCACATGTGCACTACTGCAGCTGGGGGCTCTCCGCAGAGAAGCTCTCACGGAGAAAGAAGTCCAGTTGAAACTAAATTTGCTTTATTGGCAAGAATCTTAATACAACAGTACTGCCAAAGCTTAAGGAAAATACAAAAAAACTCAATTCTATTCATATAGTTAATCGAATAAATAAAATAATTGTATTTCTATATATTGGATATATAATAATATCTAATATTGTCCATTTCTCTATGTCTTCTTTCATTACGCCTGTGTCTCCTTCTGGCAACAATAACAGCAGCCAACTCTGCGCAACACTTGGCGGTTTGCACCTTCCTTTCAAACGTATTAAATACAGATGCCGTTGCACTCACATGAAATTGCTTTTAGGCTTGTTAGATCATATTGCGTCTGATAAAGAAATGTATTTGCATGTTACCCTCCCATTACTTACTTACCTGCACAATAAAATTGAAACGCCCCAAATTGCATATTCATTAAGGCAAAAGTACTAAATGATCAACAGGCGCCATCTTGCACTTTTGGAAGACGTCATTCTCCGTACACACCTAATTTGCTGGTGATATCCAATTTGCACACGTTGCATCGAAAAATAATTTACTGGCACAGTGTGCGAGTACGGTAAGAGAATTGTTCAAAAACCACAATCCAAAAGCTGCAATGTGCAAACCACAGTACAGTTTTCCTGTCATGATGCAGCCAGTGTCAAATGAAACAAAGGTCAGGCTGTAAGTAAACACTTGTTATAAGAGTAGTGTAGCTCCTTTGAGGAATAGGGCAGTGCGAAATGTGGGTGCGTAGCAAATGTGTGGTTGAGCAACTGAGAGAGATGAGAGGCAGAAGAGTGTTGCTGAATGTCTCGCAGTAAATGTACAGTGTAGGTTACAGTGTGTCAGTTAATCAATGCTGCAGCTTCTCAAGATCAAGAAAAGCTTGTCTGTTGTTTCAACTGCTGGAAAAGTGAAGGGAGTTAGTCCCAAAGTAAAACAAACCCTAAATATCCCCTTTGACTACAGTCTACTGGTGAATTCTACCATTTTGAATATATTCAGTATTTGACTGATAATTAGTGATTTTATAACTTTTACCACATTATAAATGTTGCTGTCAGTTATTGTAAAACAACTTGGCTAAGACATGACTACTAGCAATACTTGCAAACCGACAGCGTATAGCGCAGTAGTATTCCAATAACTTCCAACATGTATGTGTAGATTTTATTTAAAAAACATTTAAACAAGCTTTATCAGTAATTTAATTTAGTCCACTGGTTTTCACATCATAATTGCACACAAGGAGAAGTAGCACAGACACCGTTAATAAACTGTTATTTGAAAGTTTTTCACTGTACACCTAAATTTATTTTCTTTCATTTAGGAACACGTGTATTCCTTGGAGAAAAGTAATTGTAGAGCCCTTAGTAGACAATTCACAGAAAGCAAACAACCTTCCCTGTTCCCATCTGTCTCCTTGTCTTATTCACTTTCCTCTTTTCCTTGCCTCACCTCGTGCAAGTTGCTTCCTGGTAGAAGACAAGTGGCAATGGTGAAGGAGAGAAAATAAACAGAAAACCCACTCCTGGCTCTTCCCAAAAATTGGCGAACCACAGACCAATCTCCACCAGCTCTACATTTGAGTGATGAGTGTCATGAGCAGAGAAAATGAATAAACCGCTTAGCATTTGATATTTCCACATCCCAAACAGCCTTACCTATGGGAGGAATAAATCATCAGCTATCCATGCAAGCAACCACACAGCTATGGCAAGGCAAGTTTATTTGTATAGCACATTTCAACAACAAGGAATTTCAAAACATAAAAGCAACATAGGTAAATATAAAAAGGATCTAAATGCAATTGTAAATAAAAAGATAGAAAATAAAGACACGCCTTCAGCTTTGATTTAAAAGAACCAATACAGTTTCAGCAGACCTGCAGTTTTCTGAGAGTTTCTTCCAGATATATGGAGCATACTGGACGCTGCTTCTCTATGTTTAGTTTTGACTCTGGGAACAGAAAGCAGACCTGTCTCAGACGACCTGATAGGTCTGGGTGGTTTTAAAATGTCGCAGAAGATTAGAAATGTATTTTGGCCATTAACAATTCAGTGCATTAAAAACCAACAGCGGTATTTTAAAATCAGTTCTCTGAGAGACAGGTAGCTAGTGTAAAGATAGGTAGGTTGGGCGCCAAACAGGAGAATAACCTTTATCCTAACCTGTCACTTAAAACGGTAAATTAGTAGGATAATGGATACCCCTAAACATTAGTGACTTTTGCTACAGACATACACCAATAAAAGAAAACCACCAAACTCTAATTCGATTACTCCAAACAAAGCTGGTTGTATTTGTTACAACCCCCACCAAAGCTCGTTGCTATGGAGGTCGAACAAAATTAAAGAGTTGTGCAAAAAACACAGGTTTATTGAAATAAACATGAAATAAGTTCAGAAATTAATTCCAACAAAACAAATCTGATGGGCTGGCCAAAACAAACAAAAGAAAGGGAAGCTCTCCAGACCAGCCCCCAAAGGGCCGTAGGATCTGGAGGCTCTACCCTAAACCAATCTCTAAACAAACTGAAATAAAGCCACGAAAACTAAACTACCAGCCCCATTACAAATATCAGAAAAGAACATCAGTCAAAAGGAATACAAATCAACAGCAGTCTGTGGTCTGCTGCTGCCTAACTTGGGTTACTAGTTTGCCTTATTTCAGAAAATAAAAGTTTTTTTTTTTTTTACATTAGGCTATATCTGTCACAGTGTGGTGCAGGCAGAAGAAGAAGAGGAAGAGGAGGAGGAGGAGTCCAAAGTTCCAATTCAAACATTTTACTAATAAAGTAACACCAAAAAGGTACAGACAGGCAGGATGTACTCACACACTAAACAAGACTAGTAGAACAGCCAAAGACTGACTGAACTGAATGAACTAAATACTAACACAGATGAATATTTATTAACAGAACACAGGTGGAACAGATGATGATGATGGTAATTAACTAAACACAGGTGATGCAGATGAACTAAATGACAGAAACCATGGAAACAGATGAGTGGCTGGAAAACAGAATATCAGAAGACATGTGACTAGGGGTGACTGTGACAATATTACATACTTCAAGCACTTTTACATTTTTATTGCATTAAATTAGAATGTAAACAGTAGTCAAACAATAATCATTATACAAAATTAAGTGTCCACAATTCAAATGATAAAGAAACAGACTAGTCCTCCAACTTGAGGGGGGGGTTCAATGTTCAGTGGAGGGCAGAAGGTAAGGCCCTGTCTATAGCTGGGCAGGAGGATAGAGCCTGGAGAGTTACAATAAGCAGACTGAAGAGCACGTTAACGTGATTGTCCACACCCACTCCAAGGTTCAGCACAGTTTCCCACAGTCCTTTGTCGCTCATTTAAGGTCATGAAGACTGGCCAGTTCTTGGTACCACTGCTTCTCCAGCACCTCTATATGCATCTAAATTTCACTCCAAGGCCAGGATGCCTAAAAACTGGATGAATTCAGCAAACTTTCTCTTTCCTCTGAACTTCTCACTCCTCTGTTCTCCTCATTGCATGAAATGTTTGTCCTTTCCCCTCCCCCCAGCTCACAGGTGCCTAATTTATCTCCTCCTGTTCAAACCACACCCCCCAATCAAAAGCAAAAGCTTTTGATTGAAGGTTTGTGGTTTGATTGGGGGTACTTCCACTCCATTTGCGCATTCATGCGGAGGGTCAGCCACATTGAGTGGCATCCGAAACCAATGAGGGCGGAGTGATAGTGGGTTGTTAGACCCTCCCATGGGTTTAACACCCTTTGCTGCACAATGGGGGACTTTGTTTCAAATGTGAGTTCCGTGTGACTACACCAGTTAACATGCAGGATTTTTAAATTACGAAACTACGTTTCATATCACCATTCACAGGTTAACAATGCAGCCCAAAGGTTATATTGTGTTTAATAAAAAAAATGCTCTTGTCTGACAATACAACAGTTGTTTTTATAGAATTATATTCATTTTAGACAAAAATCTTCAGCCAAAATAAAATAACCTACATTAAACAACAGAATAATAGAACATGGCACAACAAGATAAACAGTGGGATCACATAACAAGTAATAAAGGCATTAAAGAAAAAGTCTTCAGACATTGTAACGGTTTTAAATTCTATAGACCATATAATGCTCAATATAACATTGGATTTCTATTTTGAAATGTTGTTTGTGGTTTCTTTTTTGACCCTTTGTATTTGTGAATGTAATGTTTTTTATATACGATAAAGAGGTTCAAATACATAGGCTTTTCTTTAACAATGAATATCAATCTTTTTAGACAAAGAATATAATATTATTTTCGTAAATATCTGAAGTCATAGTCTTAAAGAAATATTCAAAGTCTAACCAAAATAATTTGGTTCATGAACAAACACAAAATAAGTGACAACAGATCCTATTTACTCTGGGAGGAGAGGGTAGTTTGAGGGTGGCCGCAGTATTTAAACCCTACATGCTACGGGTTAGGGAGCTCAATTTGGCTGCGAGGGTGACTCCGACCAGAGTTCACTCCATGACGGAGGGGAAGTGGCGAGGGTCTAGTTTCGGAAAGGCCCCCACTCTTCTACCCCTCTCTGCTACAACCTGAACTGATTTTATCTACTGTTTTGGTCTTGATGAGGTGAACTCAAGGTCTTCTAATGCACACCTAATAGCTTTGTCATATGAAGTAAGATGTGTGTAGTCACTAGCTGTGCCTTTGATAACAGTTGAGAACTTCTAGTAGAAAAAATCAACGCACATTTTTAAATAAACTCATATTTATGAATTTTAATCATGAATAATTGCTGCGGTTGCTGTATTAACCACAGGTGAATTCCTTTCATCTTGTCCTGTTATCATCTCACTCTGTCTGCATCTCATCCGACCCCAAACCTTGACAAATCATCCAGTGTGGCCATTACTCACACCAGCTCTGCTCGAAGAAACCAGCAGCCGACAGCATAATACACTAAATAACTGCTCCCCTCTGCGTGTGGCGCACCCAGTCTGCGGTGTGTCCCCCTTGGAGAGGCTTATTATGGGATGTGTGGGGGTGGAGGGCTAGGTGACAGAGGTAGCTGAAATGAACTCAGAAGACCTTTGGCTAAGCGCTAGAGAAAGAACTGTCAGAGCAGAAGTCCTGGTAATTGACGATCTACAGCATTCCTGCTGTTAATATATCTCTCCCCTGCCTACTAACGCGGTGCTGCTCGGCCCAGCCACCTACGCAGTCATAAGGCCGCTCTGTATCGGAGGCCTTGAGCTCACCAATCCAGTGTTCTCTGGCTTTAAAAGAACATGTTTTCACAGCTTCTCTGAGGCTTCAATTTTCTTTTCCCTTTCCATGTTTTGTCAGGAGCCTTATATTTCTTTGATCTCTTGAGCAGATGTTCAGTTTCATCCCTGCATAGAACAGGCCTTATAGGCACAAGGCTGACTGTACACACTCGCATTTGCCTATAAATGACATATAGTGTAAGTGCTGTGAGGTGGTGTGCAGATGGATGCATTAAGTGTGGAAGCTGAGAGAAGCTGCGAGTTCCTGGGAGTTTTGGCAGCACAAATGAGGCAGAAATATGCCTCAATTATTACACAACACATCATTGACTTCACATCTCTCTACATGGGGCAATGTACATTTCTCTTTGTGTCTCTCTGATCTCGCCAGCATTCATAAACTGTTTTTTTGTAGCATTTACTGCCACAGACACACATTTGTATGATTAATTATGGTTTATGTCCCATATATCTCCACAAAACCACAAGACAGAGACATAAAGTGTCATAATGTAAACATGTAGACAGGTAATTTGAAATACTCTTTTAATGACAGACACGTGCAGTCCATGCCTCACGGTTTTAGGATGATACAGGCTAAAACTTCTCACTGCTTTGACAGTTGTTCGAGTACTGTATACTTTAATGGCTAAATAAACTGTGGGAAATTGTGGGCCATAATAGACCTAATGATGTTAACTGTTTAAAATTTGACTTACCGTTAATGTATTATGTACAGCTCTTGATGTATTGCACAGAACATTATGTTATAAATGTGTGCCAATATACCTGTTTTTAGCGTACAGCATTTATATAGGATCAGAATATGCTGTGTCATTTTCACAGCTGCCAGTCTTCCGTCAGATGCTGTGCTGACCGTCTACTGCCAAATGAATTGTTGATGTACACAGCTGAACACAGAAATAAAGGAAGAGACCCTGCTGTTAAAACATTATGTGCTAAGAATATACAGTATAGATCACACTTTTTCACGTCCACCTGTTATATATTTATTACAATTCTTCATGCAAACGCTTTAGCATAGATGACATTAATGATCGCAAGTTGCTATAATTTATTCAAAGCCAAGAAAAAAAATGAAGGTGTATGATTAATGCTGTGTAATGATATGCAGTCTAAGCCCTGTTTGCACAGAGGAGTATTACTCGGAGTCCTCCCATGATTTGTATTAATTAGAAATCATCTGTATTCATCATGTCTATACTCTGCAAAGGATTCCCCTGCAAATTACTTACCATGTTTTTCCAAAGACAAAGGTCACATAACTTTGAAGAAATGTAATATTTTTTTGAAAACAAATAAAAAGGAAACCACAATGTGATTTACAAATGGACAAATCAAATATCAAGTCAAGTTAATATTCAGTGACCTGCACCCCGCAACCCTGTAAGCAGGATAAGCGGTTGACGATGGATGGATGGATGGACAGTGGCCTGCATCTGCAGAATTAGTCAGTGTAGGTTCTATTGTAACAGTATCCTCTGTGTTCCTCTATCATTAATATTATCTGACATTGTAGTTCTTGAAGGAAACAAAATTCATTGGCAATCCACTGAGAATAACAAAAAGAGCAACAAAACGTATTGGACAAACTACAAAAACATTCAGGTAGAACGCCAACATTTACAAAGAGGTAAGCTCACATAATCGTTATATAGCCTTGAAAAACTGGAAAACCTGACCAAAATGTCTTTAGTTTTTGTTGACAAAAACTATAAAGTCAAATGACAAAAAAATGACATAAAATTTGATTAAAACTAAAAACATTTTGTCAAAGGACTAAAACTAAATGATTAAAATTTTTAACCCAATGAAGGCCATTTTTTGTACTTTTGAACTAAGCAATTCAAAGAAGCAACAGACTGATCTTACCTAGAATCACTTAGCTTACAAAACAACAACAAAGTACATAGTCAGTGATAAAAAAAAATTTGAACTTCATTTCCATGAGCAAAGTGATTTGTGTGTAAAATTACTCAACCTTGCCGGAGATATAAATCCCATCCAAACTGGTCTTGTGTAAACCTGGTCTCTCAGTAATTCAGGGTTGATGTTTTATTTCTCACAAAAAAAATCTTTTGTTTTTTTCTGCTTTTATTCATGCCCATCAAGCATTCAAGGATCTCAGCATGGAGACCCATTTGGAGGAGTAAATGAATTCCAGTTAAAGACATGGAATACATGCATGGCAGCATTTGTGCTGTCTGTGCTGTGCAACTAAAGCTTATGATATGTTGAGTTACATGATTCACAATTCAGTGAAGTAAATGTGAGTGACACACAGAAATGATGCAAGACCTGCACACATGGATGGAAATCAAGATGTGACATTAAAACACTTCCCACAACTCAGTTTCAAATTTGAAAACATCAAAGATAGCCAGCAAAAAGTGTGTTTCTGTGGATTTGCTCCTACATTTCAATTGAATTGTAGAACAATAATGTCTAACACATAATATATATCTAACACTGTCACATACACAATAAGTAATTACTATTTTGGCACATTACAATAGTGTTGCACATGTTATAAATAGTATAGCACATATATATATAATTAAACTATGTTGGGAACAGGCACCTTTTTCCAGAAAAAACACCTAAAATAACATACCCAAAATGAATCAGGTATAACTCCTCAACCATTTGGCCTAGATGCATAATTCTGTTTTCCTTTGAAAAGTCAGAAGCTAAGGAATATTAATGTAAAAAAAGCTATATTTTAATGCAATAAACCATCATAAGATGGATTATAATGCAACTGAATATCTTCTAATACACCTAGAATGCAATTGTAACTGTAAATCTGATGAAAATAAACTAAAATACAACAGTTATCATACAGCATTTTCAAAATATACCAGGCGAATCCATATTTTGGCAATATTTACTGTTAAAATGTTTTATTGGTAGATATCTTTAAAACACTTTTTCTGTCCATACAACCAAGTTCCAAATGACAAAACATTGAAATATTGATAAAAACAGTGAATATTCATGCAACATTCCTGTCACCAAAAGCACACCCATGCTTTACAGGCCTGTAGATTGAGAATGGAACATTCCAAAGTGATTGGGGGGGCATCAAAATGGCGAAAAACATCGTGTGTGTTCTCAAGCGGCATGTTTCCTCTGTGCAGAAATGTCGAGAGCAGGCAGGCAGCTCGCAGGTATTGCGCAATATTCAAGATGGCGCCCAGTTAGACTCGGAGCAACAACATCAGCGGGTTCTGGAGTTAAAACGGGAAAAAAAAAAAAATTCCAATCAGTAATTTTGCCCACAGCACGGTTGCCCCCAGTACCGGGGGCTGTCAACATTAATTATACTTATTTAAAGAAATAACCACCATAAAATAAAATTCACCTGCAAAATTGTCTCACTGACATGTGACAGCTTTGTTGAAATTTAATTTCAACACTTGCTTTTTTTTTTTAAGACAACTGAGACTGCGGTAAGCGTGTCGACTCATTTCCGTTTCCTGTGCTTGTGTGTTGGTAGCGTGTTGTGCTGCTCTCGCTAAATACCAGTTACATTGGTTAGATTACAGCGGCCAACTGTCCGCTAAACACTTATTCTTACAGTAATTTTGCCTAAGCACTCACAGTTCTTTCCATCTTTTAGTGACTGCTGTTCAATCTCATAGTTGTTCAAAAGTTTTTGTTTTTGTAGCCAACGCTACAGTACTTTAGCTTAGCTGTTAGCGACATTAGCTCAGCAGCTAGCGATGGCTTCTCCTTCTCCCTCTCTCTCTCCTACTTTCTCCTGCTCGGTGTGTCAGATGTTCAGTTACTCCTCTGCCTCCTTTAGCGGTAATGGTACGTGTAGTTTATTTGTAGACATGGAGGCTCAGTGATTTAGAAGCCCAGCTCCGCACCTACTTTAGCTACTGTAACTAGCCATTCCCCGGTAGTCAGTGCGGGCCGGCCTGAGTTAGCCTGTGGTAGCCGTCCCCCGGCATCCCCTGAGCAGCCAGGAAGGGGTGGCTGGGTGACTGTCCGAAGGAGGAATAGTCGTAAGCATTCAAAGCCCACAGGGCACCATCAACCTGTTCACATCTCTAACAGATTTTCCCCACTCAGCGACACACCCGCTGAGAAACCAACTCTGATCATTGACAGCTCCATTTTGAGAAACGTGAAGTTAGCGAAGCAAGTGCATCCCTGGGGTCAGAGCGGGCGACATTGAGTCTTATTTGAAACTGCTGGCTAAGGATAAACGTAAATACAGTAAGCTTGTTATTCACGTCTGCATGAGAAATGCAATGACTCCCGGTTACACCAATCGGAGGTCACTAAGATTAATGTTGAGTCGGTGTGTACATATGCAAAAACAATGTCGGACACCGTAGTTTTCTCTGGACCCCAAATCTGATCAGTGATGACATGTATAGCCGCATGTCATTCCTCCGCTGGTTGTCGAGGTAGTGTCCAGCAAACGATGTGGGCTTTGTAGATCACTGGCAGACTTTCTGGGGAAGACCTGGTCTGATTCGGAGAGACGGCATCCATCCCACTTGGGAAGGAGCAGCTCTCATTTCTAGAAATCTGGCCAACTTTATTGGCGTACCAAATCCATGACAACCCAGAGTTGAGACCAGGAGGCAGAGTCGCAGTCTAACACACTTCTCTGCCCTTCTAATTCAGCAGGTACCCACCCAAAACCCTACGCAGAGTCGCAGTCTAACACACTTCTCTGCTCCTCCATTTCAGGAGTTACTTAGTGAAAATCCTATAGTGACGGTGTCTGTCCCCAGACCATCAAAATTATTTAAATCAAAGGTAAACAGAAGAGGAGCTGTGCATAAAAACCTCATAAAAATTAAAACTACAAGAGCAATAGTACAAACTAATAGGAAAATTAAATGTGGACTCTTAAACATCGGATCTCTCTCTTCTAAAGGTGTACTAGTAAATGAACTAATATCAGATTATGATATTGATTTATTTTGTCTTACTGAAACCTGGCTGGGTGATGGAGAATATGTTAGCCTAAATGAATCCACCCCTCCCAGTCATATTAATACTCACATTACTCAAGGCACAGGCCGAGGAGGTGGAGTTGCAGCTATCTTCAACTCTTGCCTACTAATCAGCTCTAAACCTAAACTAAACTATAACTCGTTTGAAAGCCTTGTTCTTAGTCTTTCACACCCAAGTTGGAAATCACTGCAACCAATTCTTTTTGTTATAGTGTACCGAGCACCTGGTCCGTACTCTGAATTCTTATCTGAATTTGCAGAGTTTTTTGTCAACTTTAGTTAACAAGTTATTATTGTAGGGGATTTTAATATTCATGTGGACGTTGAGAATGACAGCTTCAGTACTGCGTTTATTCCATTGGCTTCTCTCAGAGTGTTTGTTCCGTCCTTGTTACAACCCTTTGTGTAAATTGACAGACAGTTTAACTCCTCCTCTAGTCACCACACTGGACTCAGGTGAATCGTTTACTTCTTTAATGATGACCAAAAGTAGGGTAAAACTGAAACCAAAAATATACATAAATGAGTACTGAATCTCCACATTGAGACTGATCACATGTTTTAAACAATACTAGTACAAATAAATTGCTATTTTACACAATGAAATGACTATTTAAAGGTTTACTTGAGACATAACTTAGCTCAGACTATTCTGATAATGCCGCAGCGGGGCGAAGAAAACCCCCCGAAAATTTATACGACAATATAACAACATACATCTCATGATAATATTCCTATGCATAAAGAGATGACATTAAAGAACATTACATACCGACGATGATCGTTAATAGCGTGAACGTGAGCAGAAAAACTTTCCAAAGGAGGTTGATACACGAATACGAGACACAGCTGTCGGACGATATTACTGAGCGCTCCCTGATGACATCATCAAAGGAAGACGCAGAACGAGCGTGACTGTAATTTCTTTAGTGTACCACCGGGGGGAATTAACAATACAGAACACTCCCTGTCTGGTGTCCCTGGATACCATTACTTAATACATAATACATGTCTGAAAAGGCGGTAGTAACCTAGTCTTCGGATGGTAAAAGGAGGACCAACTCTGTAACTGGCCTCAGGAGCACTTTGACCCCATCTGGATGTGCTACTTTCACTTCCACTTTGCGGACTCTACCGTCCTTGCTGGGAAACACTTCAGCGATACGCCCTATAGGCCATGCGTTTCTTTTGGCTTGATTGACCTTGATGAGCACTAGACTCCCCTTAGTGAGATTTGGCTTGTCAGACTGCCACTTCCTTCTTGTCTGCAGAGTGGACAGATATTGTTTCCTCCATCTGTCCCAGAAGGTGTTGGCGAGACTTTGTACCTGTCTCCACTGACGTTTGTACAAGTCTTTGCCATCAAAGTCGCCTGGAGGAGCAAGAGAGGGACCTGTTTTTAGTGTTAACAGAGTTGCAGGGGTAAGTATAAACGGGTCATCTGGATCTGTAGACACCGGTACGAGCGGTCTGGAATTTACGATGGCTGTTACTTCGGCCATCAAGGTGACGAGGACCTCATGGGTGATTTTTGAAGACCCGAGCTGTAAGAACATTGAGTCCAAGATCTTGCGTGTCAGCCCTATCATCCTTTCCCAGGCTCCGCCCATATGGGAGGCGTGAGGGGGATTAAACTCCCACACGCAACCTTGATCCGTAAGAAACCTCTCTATTCTACCATTGATGTTGGAAGGGATCAGTAGCTCATGACAGGCTCCAACGAAATTGGTTCCCCTGTCCACTGTCTGCATTGCCCCCCCTTGAGTGTTGCAAAGAAACCGTCCATGGTCCAAAGACATCGAGCCCAACGTATGAAAATGGAGGATCCGTGTTGAGGCGACAGTCCGGTAAGTCAGCCATTTTCTGAGTTTCGCAGGTGCAGCGGAGTCTACGACAAGTGACACATCTGAAAACATGACTGTTCACACACCTTTTCCCACCCACAATCCACAAGCCGGCAGAACGAATAGCACCCTCAGTAAGGAGACGTCCCTGATGTTGAGTCCGTTCATGATAATGGCGTACAAGAAGAGTGGCAATGTGGTGACGACCAGGAACTATTATAGGTTGTTTCTCCTCGCATCTTATATTAGCCTCTGTGATGCGTCCGCCCACTCTAATGAGACCATTCGTGTCAATGAAAGGGCTCAGGGTTCTGATGGGGCTGTCCTTTGGAAGAGGTCTTTGATCCCTGATGCACTACAGCTCTTTTGCGTAAGTCTCCTCTTGAACTGTACGTATAATTGTGTTTTGGACTTTGGTGAGCATTTATACCGTGTGATCTTGGGTGCAGTGATGCCATCCGTTGCAGCCATCGTGAGAATCCTCTGTATCCTTCCTGTAGAGACGGACTATATGGGTGAGACATGACATGACACGGGTGAGTGACTTCCAGCTTGAGAAGCGGCAAAACCTTTGGGACCCGTGTAGTCTCTCCTTGACAGTTGTGCTCAGGGTAGACACAAGGGGGCGGACATCTACGTCCTGTTCCGGATTCACTAAGTCAAGGGTGTCCTGCTGATTATGCGTTTGCTCGGGCTGTGACAGGAGAGCAGGACCTGAGAGCCACATGGTGTCTTTGAGGCGTGCTGCTGAAATGAATCTCGTTGCGTGATCAGCAGGATTGTTATCTGTTGATACAAAGTGCCACTGTGTGGGGTTCGAGAACCTTCTTATCCGCTGCACTCTGTTGTTCACAAAGACTTAAAATTGTCGCTTTTCATTGTAGATGTATCCCAACACTACCTTGCTATCCGTGAAATAGCTGATGTCATCTATCTGAATGTCCAGTTCGGCAGTAATGAACTCTGCAATGTCCACTGCTAACACGGCAGTACATAGTTCCAACCGTGGGATAGTCAACTCTGGCCGAGGGGCTAGTTTTGCCTTGCCTAGAACAAAGCCTACGTGGCAGCTTCCGTCTTGATCAAAGATCCTTAAGTAGGCTACAGCTGCTACTGACTGAACTGATGCATCCGAGAAAATGCAAAGTTCTCTGCGTTGAGCTGTGAGAGGAGAGACCTGCGTATAGGACCTAGGTATCTGTAGGTTCCTGAGCTCTTGGAGTAATTCTCTCCATGCTGTCCATTGCCACTCTTTCTCGGCAGGTAGCGGTGCGTCCCAGTCGTGGCAGTCAACCGTTAGCTCCCAAAGTATGGCTTTCCCCTGCAACAAGATTGGGGCGACGAATCCTAAGGGGTCATACAGGCTGTTAATGGTTGACAAGACTCCACGTCGAGTAAAAGGTTTGAGTTCGTCAGACACCTGAAATGTGAATGTGTCGCTCTTCAGGTCCCAACTGACACCTAAACTTCGCTGCATGGGGAGATCATCGGCTCCCGGATCTAGATCCTTTAGGTCGCTGGCATGATCGTCAGAAGGGAAGGCTGCCATAACCTCTGCATTGTTTGACGCGATCTTATGCAGCCTGAGGTTGGAGCGTGCCAGCATCTGCTGTGTCCTTTTGAGCAGATCGATGGCAGCTGAAGCTGAAGGTAGAGATTTTAATGCATCATCTACGTAGAAGTTCCTCTCCACAAATCTTCTAGCATCTCCTCCAAAGGACTCCTCTCCCTCTTGCGCAGTCCTTCTCAGTCCGAAGATAGCTACAGCCAGTGAAGGACTGTTACCAAAAACATGCACACGCATTCTATATTCCTTGATGTCTCTGTTAAAGTTGTTGTCTTGATACCACAGAAAACGTAAGAAGTTTCGGTGGTCTGGTCTGACAAGGAAGCAGTGGAATATCTGCTGGATGTCCGCGGTGAAGGCAACGGAGTCCTGGCGGAAACGAAGGAGCACGCCTAGGAGGTTATTATTTAGATCTGGACCAGTCAGGAGGACATCGTTAAGAGAGACACCATCGTGCTTAGCACTTGAGTCGAAGACTGCTCTGATCTGTCCAGGTTTCTTAGGGTGATACACCCCAAAAATAGGTAGATACCAGCACTCCTCCTCAGGTTAGAGCGGGGGTGCTTCTTGTGCATGTTCATTCTGAAATATCTTTTGCACAAATGCGAAGAAGTGTTCTTTCCGCTCTGAGTTCTTGTTGAAGGAGCGTTGGAGTGATCTGAAACGGTTAAGAGCTTGAGCCTTGTTGGTGGGCAGGCGACGTCTCTGTGTCTTAAAGGGTAAGGGAGCTGTCCAACTGTTATCTTTATCTTTGTAAAACCCTGGTTCCATGATGTTCAGAAACGCCACGTCTTCAAATGAAGGTGCCATTTTGTCATCGTCTTTGGATCTCTGAAACACAGTGCATCCTATGTGGTCTTTGCTGTTCTTGCAAATGAGGGACCCAGTGCTGTCATGTGTTTCTTTCACAAAGCAGCGGTTGGGACATGGCTTTAAGAGAGATGCT
>NW_024040596.1:28455529-28474529 GCF_014851395.1 Micropterus salmoides
TTTAAGGACATTGTCACCGTCTCGTCTTCGTCTCGTTTTAGTAACGGAAAAAAAGGTTGTTGACGAATATATTTCGTTTAGTTTTCGTCTGACGAAAGTAACACACAATTACTTTGTACTTGGTCCCTTGATCCCTTGTACTTGGTGTACTTGTTTTTTGTTTGAATTTAACATCAGAAAATTTCAGGTCTTTCTGGTTTTTACATTCTGAAGGCACGCATGAAATTTAGCTAACTGATTGGTTTCATATGGCTTGTTTGATAGATATAAATGGGGATCATCTGCATAACAATAAAAGTTTATGGAGTGTTTTCTGATAATATTGCCTAAAGGAAATATATACTGTATAGTGAACAGTACTGGTCCCATCACAGATCCTTGTGAAACTCCATGACTGACTTTGGCGTGCATGGAGGATTCATCGTTAACATGTACAAACTGAGATTGATCTGATAAATAGAACTTAAACCAGCTTAATGCTGTTCCAGTAATGCCAATAAAATGTTAGAGTCTCTAACATTTATCTCTGTACAAGACAAGTACAGAGACAAGTCCTTTGTCTGGTGCAATTAGAAGGTAATTTGTAGAAAGTCATCCAATTGATTGATGACTGCTTTCTCAAGGATCTTAGAAAGAAAGGGAAGTTTAGACATAGTTGGCTAAAACTCCTGGATCAAGAGAATGTTTTTAAGAAGAGTTAGTTTGTAAAGATTCATGGGACAAAGCAGTCTAAATATATATCAGGTTTTACAGGTTGAGTTTGAAGATAAATTGGTCCCAGTTAAGGACAGGACTTGAAGAATTTTGTCTCTAATAATTAGAATTTTATCATTTGTCACACTTAATTAATGAGGAGTAATAGGCAGCTTATCATTACGGAGGGCCTTCCTTATGTTTAAAGAATATCTTGCAGTACTCTTAAATTTTTCTACTGCAGATAGACATATAGTGTAAGAATTTGAAAGAAACAGCTGATGAGGCTTATAATTACATGTTCTCATAATTTAAATGCTGATCAAAGAGCCACTTCTTGTTGTCACTTGTCATTACACACACACACACACACATACACACACATCTGATATATGCAGCTCTGAAGGTCAGTCATCAAGAGAGGTTTTCCACACTTGAGGGATGCCTAGAGCCATTTTTGGAAACAGCCGTTCCTGTTTCCCCTGGCAACCAATCTTATCACTACACACATACACACGGACAGACAGAGACACAATACACCCGTAGCAAGACAGGATGGTTTATGTCCAAAGGGATCAATTTGCCCATGTGCATGTGCATACACACATCAGTGCATACATGGACACACACACACACAAACACACACACACACACACACACACACAAACACACACTAATCCTTACAGTTCCTGGTGGAAAACTGTATTGTGATTAACTGCTGAGAAAAACATACAATTCTCTGAAGAGAGAGTAAACGAGAAAGGAGAAAGAGGGAGGACAACAGATTTACTCTTGTTGTACATGCTGGAAGATTGTAAATGGCTGATTGGTTGAGAGTTTGACATGTACTGCAAACACACCCACGGACAGACAAGCACTCGAGGACACTTTCTCGCAACATTTTCAATAATTTGGGAGTTGTTGCCTCCACTGACTTAAGAAAAGGAGGAAGAATGCTAATGTGATTAGCTTTAAGGCAAGGACCACTATCACAAGCACAACAACACACCCACAATCTGTTCATACAGACAAGCATAGTGTGTGGAGAGATAACATGATTTTTATTGTGTCTTTTTCCCGCCTGCCCCTTCTGTTCAGTGCTCAGGCATAACTGGACATTGATTAGAGGTCTTGGAACATATTGATTATAAGAGTGATTAAGTTGATTGATCAAGGAACTAGTGGCCAGGTGGGTGTTTGAAGTTCAATAATAATAATAATAATAATAACAATAAAAATAGTGTCTCCACTTGTAATCATTGTCAGCTTTCTATGACTTTGATACTCGGTACCCTACTGAACCGGTATTCATGACTTTTTGGGATATTTCCTAATATAAAATAATAAAATAAAACAACCTACAACCTGTTTGCCCTGGCCCAGTCCAAGTACAAATGGGAACAAATATTTGCTTTTGTGAGCTGTGAGAGATTAAATTGTTTAAATACTCAGCATCAAATCAGCATACAATTTGCCTCATCTGAGATTATGATGCAATTGTGACATTTGACCAAACTATAATCGATGGAATTTGAGATTGTGTCGATCAAAGGTGAACAAAATAATGCCTCGATTAAGCATTTAGCAAAACTGAACGGTCAGCATTCTCAGAAGAATTCCCAGAGACACTTGTCAGTCTCATAAGGTATAAACAAAGGAAGGTTATAAAAAGACAGACAGCAAAGGTCGACAGCAAGGAGATTTTTAGACCATTGTGTCAAATATTTTTTTATTTATGAGGAAAAATGTGTATTTTCCCAACATGGCTGTTGAAGAGTACATGAAATAGGCTTGTGTTTTAGCACATGAATGTAAAATCTGTGATCCAAATATAAACAAATTATTAAAAAATTTAAATTCAATCTATTTATCACTCCAAAATTGATTGGCAGGTATTGTAATACACAGACAAAAAGTGGCAGTGTGGACCAAAATGACTTAATTTCAGTGGAAACGCAGCAGTCAGGACATGCTCAGGAATACAAAGCAAATTCTCAAAATGCTGTCATGTGTTTAAGTTTGGTAATTATTGACACAAGAATTCACGCCCTATGCCACTTACAACCCATATTAACAGTTCTGACCTTGGAGGGAGCTATTTCATTAGCTGTCCATCCAATTTTAAATTACCCTGCTTTGTTGTTCACTCACACATACGGATACATGATTGCAATGAACATATGATCCTACAGGATTACATGCTCTGTTCTAATTGGCTGATGTGGCAGCCAAATGCTGTGTAGATGTTCTCTTTGGGGAATATTGATGCATCTAGGTGTCGCCCAGTTTTCTCAACTTGCAGTTGTCGCAGCACTTTTTTTTTTTGACTCTTAGCATCTTTGCAGCTCTGACGCTGGTGCCTCTTTATGTAAAAGTTTTCCACTGAAACCCCCCTAATGTATGCTTGCCCTCATGCACATTAGACACAATGCACACACACACTTGCACTTGTGTTTGATGTGCACCTGCTGTTTTCCACACCTTGTTAAAGCCTCATGTGCTGCTGGTCTAAATAGGCCTGTAAACAGAAACGTCACAGAATGGAAGGAGAATATAGGTTCTGTCAGTGTTTTCACATTTTCACTAAATTTTTATTTGACTAATGGAGGTGTGTTTAGGCCACATGATGTGTAGGTTGCACAGTTGCACTTTTATCCAATTATGAGTGTAGGAACCTCCACAGCAGCCGAGTGTATGGCTTCAAATTATGGTGAATAGTTGGTCTAAAATGTGCGTTGAAAAATCAATGAGCACTTTGGAGGAGAACAAACAACACACACAACAAACTCTGCACACTCTGTGTGAAGGGGCGTATTTATCACTGTCACTCTACTACTATACTGTCCCCTTTTCTTTTGCCTGCATTTACTGAATTGCCACATTGAGGTTTTGTATTGGTAAATCTGTTAAATTGTATTTTTTTCGCTCATGCAGTTTGTATTGTGTTCCAGCTTAGAGATGCAAAATATAGGAGGAGGGAATTGAAATTTATACAAGCCAGCTGTCCACTTGTCCTTATCCTTGCCAGCTGTCCTCTGCAGCAAAGGAAAACGTACCTGAAATTCTATACCAGGGGAAAGCAGGTGTAAAATCTGAGGCATTGTCATTGTCAGACACAAACAAGTTGAAACAGTGAGTGAGAGAGCTACAGACGACTTTATCTGTTCCCAGTAGTGATTCAGAATGAATAGTAATAACAGCAGTAAATAATGTTGCAGGAAATTAAAATATGCATATAAGGTCACTTTAGTTCCACAACACCAGACAAAAAGTGCAACAGTGCAGCAGCTTTTTCCTTCTGCTTGAATGTTTTTTTTTGTTAGTCTACGAGATGTTCAGCCCAGTGTTAGACAAATTAAGTAGCCAATTAAGTACATATTAAAGATACCTGATAGATTAGTATTTACAGCAATTATCTTGTTTCCAAAACTCAAAAATCTTATAACTCCAGGAAGGCTTTTTAATTACATCTCTGATCTTTTGATTGAGCTGATAACATTCCATTATTTAGGTGATATAAAACACATCTCCACAAATAGTTGAGGAAGACTACAGCTACAAAAGTATCCACACTCCAACCAGTATTTCAAGCACTTTCTTTTGCGTTACTTTGATTTCCAGACTTGTGCAAAACAGATCAGATCTTAATTAGCTGGGCTGCAGCTGGGCTCATTAATATAATGTAAAATAGAACATTTTAGTGACAAGAAATGTCAGTCTGTTGGTATATACGGAAGGTTTAGTAAATATCATTCACAGTGTTAAAACCGTTTAAATGGTTGCAGTTTGTTCCCAGTAATGTCATGTTGTCTGATGAGACAATCCACCAAATCAAACAGAAATAACAAGCTGTTTAAAACCTCTTCAAATTCAGGAGGTTTAAGAGGAGGACGTCCGTGTTTAGGACTGTAATTAATCATACGTACCGTTCCTCACAGAGGGAAAGAAATATTAGCATCACTGCTAGTACATGAATATTGATTAGCGTGAAATTGCCGTCAGTGTGTGTGTGTTACCAGTGCCTGTATTCAGCCTCACTTCTCTATCTAAGGTAAATAGCGATAACATAAGGACATGTGAAGCCAGAAAGAGATGGAGAGAAAGAAGAGATGAGAGAGCATAAATAAGTGATGGGTTGTTGAGCGAGTGGTGTATGTCTGTAGGGTTATCTACAGGGAGCCTGTCCTTTAAACACATATACACAGAGAGAGAGGGAAAGAGAGGGGGAGGCGGTGGGCGAGAAGCTCTTAGCCTTTACTGAGGCGCTTCGCCTGTCAGTACATATCTGCCTCAAAGCGACATGAAGAGCTAAGAGCGAGAGAAAGAGAGGGTTGAGAAAGAAAAATGTTGGAGCAAAGGAAAAGACATACTCAAGAAGGTGTTAAGGGACGAGAGAGCTAGAGTTAATGAGAGGGAGAGAGAGAGAGGAAGAGGGAGGGGGCTTCCCTTAAAGACAGAGCCGAACACTCTCTCCTCTCAGTGGCACCGCAGGCTGAGGAGGAGAGCACTGGAAACATTAATCTCTCTCTTTCTTGCCACACTTGTCTGTCTCACTCATTCTCCCGTGCACACATCCCACGCTCTCCCTCCAGGTGATCACTCCGTTCCGTAGGCTCATCCTCTGTGCTGAGAACCGGAAAGAGATGGAGGACTGGATCAGTTCACTGAAGTCCGTCCAGTCCAGAGAACATTACGAGGTAAGAATCCCTTTAACTCATAGACAGATCCATGCAAGTTTGTGTCTGTGGTGGGGAGGGTGCGAAAAGATGGAGGAGAGAGGCGGGGAATGTTAGGAGATGCAGGAACAATAGATTTGTGTTAAGGTGGATCCTCTTTTGGATAGTTTGACAGGGATGTTGCTGTTTTTTCACCAGATATTCTTTATTATACAGTACACTGAAGGCAACTGGGGGCTCTACGAAGCTGTTAATGCAGAAGCAACAACCTCATGTTCAGATTCAGATCCCCAAAGCACCGGCGAACACACATATGCACGCAAGGATGCACATGTACAGTCACAGGTGTACTCCGCCACAGTCAGAGATACAGTAAGGAAGACACGCACGCAGTATAATCAGTATCAAACTATGTATACTCACACACACAAAAACCAGACACATGTTGACCATCAAAAATCATTGTCTTATTCTGCAACAGCCCAATTCTTTTACCCCTTATAACTCACTTGATAACACATAAACAGGGAGTGACTGCCTCCCCAGTCACTTACCACAACACTCATTTTAATGCTAGTTTTTTTTTATCCAAGACACTGTTTCTGGAAGAATCTAGAAAACAGGCCATCAGCACGACTGTCCCAGTGGGATTTTTTTTTCATCACACTGACTGTAACTTAATATTCCACTGTCAGCAAAAGCTGTAAGAGGAGTATGATTCTGGGCTTCGTGTTGACAGCGACGGGTTGTGGCAAGTGCGGGGGAGAAGGGGAGCGCAGGAAGAAAGCAGTACTGCATTTTAATGGCTTTGATTTGGGACTGAAATCTTACATAAGACCCCATCCCTTACCCCCTTACTGCACTGCAATGCAGCAGCACCCCCCGAGCTCACACATCACAGGGTGCACACATGTGCGCACGCGAACGCACACGCACCCGTGCCGAGATGTCAACATCACACCATTTTAATTGCTGTGTTTTCTTGTGTAGGAATCTAAATGTCCCAGTTTTGTAAGCACCTGTTACAATTCTACTTATGAGACACAAAGTGTGTCCTGGGCTGCACCAACTACTGCAGACGCAACGCCCACACTTGTACAGTACACTGCTCACATTAGCTTTCGCTGCACAGTGGGCTCTCTCTCTCCATACACTTAACTGTTATAGAAGCATCCTTTTTTTTTTCTTTTGACCAGGTGTCAAAATCACGAAGCAGCAGAGTCACATTGCCAGGCATTTCCCCAGATCTCGTCTTCATGAGGCTCCTATAGAGTAGTAAGACCAGACATTGGGGAAAGTGAATTATAAATATTAGGGAAAGCTAATACACAAGGAATTAATGTACTCAATCTGAAAAGGTCATTTCTATTTTTCATGTCAAACATTGTGATGCTCGCAATTACAATGAAGACAGTCAGTAACGGTAATATGCAGTCATTTGTAATAAAACCTACAGTAGATATGTCATTGTACGTGTTATTGCCATGATGATGTTGTGCACTGTGCTTGCCTTTCTGTGACTGTCATCCCAGTGCCGCCAACCTGTTTTAACCTCTTCTTTGCCAGACGGCACAGTTTAATGTGGAACATTTCTCAGGGATGCACAACTGGTACGCCTGCTCCCATGCACGGCCCACCTTTTGCAACGTCTGCAAAGATAGCTTGTCTGGGGTCACGTCTCACGGCCTTTCCTGTGAAGGTAGGTAGCACACACAAGCACTACACATGCTTACCGTGAAACATGTGAACGTATTTGCTGATTCACTCTTTCGCACAGTGTTTTCTTACGTAACACCCTTTTAATCCATGATCTTTTGATGCAGCTCTCACTCATTTCTACTTCTAATTACTGGCTTATAGGTGGACTTCCTACTGTCTTTTGAAAGATCAGACATACCGTTGTGTTGGAACAGATCATTTGGAAATGCAAGCCTGAGTGCTGGCAGTTTATATAGGTACTTTGGGAAAGAATATGAATATGTGGCGTAAGAACTTGTGAGTCATTGAAGTGAGGAAATTCTGTCCAAATGTAGCAGATTGGATAAGCCAAAGCCAGAGTGAGTCTTTGTGAAGCTCTGTGTTGTGAAGTGGGATGCTCATCAAACTGTTAGCTTGAAGTAGAGGGGGTGAAAAGAGCTTGTGGTGAACTGCCATTAACGTTGCACCAGCATATGAATTAAATGTCACTCTGTATCCACATGCTTTTATGTCATGCTCTGGTCTAGATAAGTGTTGACTCAGGCTTTTCAATTTTACTTTGGCATTTCACATCTCTCCATTTAGCTATAACAGGGACAACTGTTAACACATCCCATGGATGACGCCACATCTCCTCACCTTGAAAGAACAGTGAGGTGGGGTGTTAGGGAGAAAAGGGGTTGACGGTGGAGGTTCACACTCTTCTGTGTTTTTTTTAGCTGGTGTAAATTGTCAGTGACAGGCAGCAGACCCTAATGAGCACCATCTGCATATCCTCGTTCTAATTTTGCTAATGTTCCCCTGTGAGTGCATGCATGTGTATGTGTGCACACGTCTCAGTCCATGCATGGTAGGGGTGGGGGAAAAAATCGATACAGCATAGTATCGTGATATTTGCCATGGCAATACTTTATCGATACACGGATGCCAAGTATCTTTATTTTATTATATAAATTGCAGATGGGAGTTTTAACTTTTTGGTGCTAGAATAATAAAATCTATTGCTTTTTTAGTCCACTAGAAAAACTTAACAGGACCATATAGAGGACTGAAAAAGTGATATGAACAGAGAAATGTATCTTTTTAGATAAACAGATGCTTACAAAGTTTGACTTTAGGGACCTAATTGGAAGTTGGAAAAAGGTAATAAATTGCAATATATCTCAATATATTTAAAATCGCGATAAAATAGAATCGCAATATAAATCTTTACATTTACATTTACTCATTTGGCAGACGCTTTTATCCAAAGCGACTTACATTTGAGGAACAACATCCAAGCAAGAAGAAGAGCGCAGGACGTGCATGTTAGAGGTTAGAAGTTAGAGGTGTTATAAGAAGAAGTGTTCTCGGAAGAGATGAGTTTTCAAGAGCTTCTTGAAGTTAGAGAGGGACGCCCCTGCTCTGATGGCGTGTGGTAGCTCGTTCCACCATCGTGGTGTCACAGATGAGAATAGCTGGGACTGGGATTGCTTTGTATGAAGGGATGGCAGAGCCAGGCGGCGTTTGTTGGAGGAGCGTAGCGACCGAGAAGGAACGTAACTTTGTATTATGGAGTTTAGGTAGATGGGTGCAGACCCAGTAGTCACTCTGTATGCAAGCATTAGTGACTTGAATTTGATTCTGGAGGCCACGGGGAGCCACTGAGTAATGGAGTGACATGAGTCTTTTTGAGCTGATCAGAAACCAGACGTGCTGCTGCGTTCTCAACCATTTGTAAGGGTTTCACTGCACAAGCTGGAAGACCTGCTAGGAGGGCATTGCAATAGTCGAGGCGAGAGATAACCATGGCCTGTACCAGAAACTGGGTGGCGTACTGAGTGAGGTAGGGCCTGATTTTCCTTATGTTGTATAGAGCAAAGCGGCATGACCGGGAGACAGCACCAACATGGTCTTAAAAGGACAGCTGGTCATGAATCATGACACCCAAGTTTCTCACCACCTTGGTTGGAGTGATGGCTGAGGAGTCAGTTTGTAGTGTGATGTTATGGTGGATAGATTGCTTGGCTGGATTGACCAAGAGTTCAGTCTTAGAGAGGTTTAGTTGAAGGTGGGAAGCCTTCATCCATGCAGATATGTCCGAGAGACAGTCCGTGATCCGTGCCGAGACGGTGAAGGATAAGTAGAGTTGCGTATCGTCTGCGTAGCAGTGGTAAGAGAAGCCATGCGAGCAACTGATCGGCCCCAGTGAGGTGGTGTAAACTGAGAAGTGAAGGGGCCCTAGCACTGAGCCTTGGGGCACCCCTGTGGAGAGGCAGTGGGAGGGGGATAATTGTCCTTGCCACAAAACATTGTAGGAACACCCCGAGAGGTAGGATTCGAACCACAGGAGTGCTTTACTCGAGATGCCCATTGCTGAGAGAGCGGATAGCAGGATCCTATGTTTGACTGTGTCAAAGGCAGCTGATAGGTCAAGCAGGAGAAGAACCGAGGATTGGGCTGCAGCTTTAGCTGACCTTAGGGCATGTAGTTGGAGTTCTGATACTTCGCTCTCTGTGAGAGGAGTAAACGAGGAGAGTGAAGAACCACTGACCTGGGAGGGCAGAGGAAAAGATGTAGTAGGACTACTACAATGGCAGAGTTTGAATGTTTCAGAGAATTGGCTAGTTATAGCCGCCACTTTGCCTGTGAAGAAGGCAGCAAAGGAATCAGCAGAAAAGTTTGTGGGTGGTGGAGGTAGAGGAGGATTTAGTAGCGCTTTAAAAGTAGAAAATAATTTCCTTGAGTCAGTGGCACTGCTAATTCTGTTATTATAGAACGCAGTTTTGGTAGCACTTTGATGCTTGTTGAGAAGGAGGATAGGAGCAATTGGTAGCCCTTAAGGTCGGCGGGGTCTTTGGTTTTTCGCCATTTTCTTTCAGCCGCTCTGAGATCAGTACGGAGCCCACGGATAGTATCAGTTAGCCACGGGTGGGACTGGTTTGGGCGAGCAGGCTTGGTGGATAGAGGACACAGGCTATCCAGGCACGATCTTAGTGTAGAGCACAGAGATTGTGTGACATCATTGACCTCAAGTGAGGAGTATCGTGATAATATCGTATCGTGGGGCCTCTGGAGATTTCCAACCCTAATGCATGGGTGTGCTTGGTTTGGTTTGTATGTGTGAAGACAGTAAGAGCCTCTCCACTCAGGGCTCATTATCCTCTCATATTCAGAGCAGAAGGCAAAGAAAAAGACATAGGGATGGAGAGAGATACAAAAGACCAAGTCATTAGATCAACATTTTACTACTCTCACACATACACACACTTTTAATAAACAATAGGAGGATGCAATTTGAATTGTGGACACAGGGTAGCTAATGGAGCTCTGTATTGACCTTGTAAAGATTCCCTCTCACATTTCTTTCACCCTAGATTTATTAACACACAGCTGTTTTGTTTACTGTTAATATATAACACTCATACCAAGTTATAGATCCACATTGAGCACATGAGTTGTTAAGTAAAATCCAATAGGAGCCTACTGTCTGACTCGGAGCACTGGCAAATGAGAGACTATGAGAGGTGGATGATCAGCCATGTGAATGAGAAACAGGATGTGAGAATGGTAGAAAGAGGGAGAGAAGAAAAAAAAAAACAGACGAGGGCAGGAGAGTGTCTCTATTAAACGTCGAGAGCAGCCAGCCAAACAGTTTCACAGCAATCAACGCGGCTTAAATTTCCCTTCGATTTCCTACGCAGGACATTCGGTGGGGATTGATTTGTGCTACCAAGCCGCAGACACACAAACACAAACAAAGACAAACTCTTCTTCCTTTCTGTCTCTATTTCACTCTCACACATACAATCATAGGTCTACACACAGTGTTTTCTTCCAGTCTGGTTTGTGAACACTCTGGCTATGGCCTGGCTATTAACAGGCAGTGGTATCATGTCCTCTGAATTCTCTTAATGTTCTGCTAATGCTCTCTAACAACATTTAGCGGTAGACTAGATTGACACATCGATCAGTGTTGTGTATGAGCATGGGTGGGGTAGCCAGAAGCAAAGTTCCCCAGAGTACCGACATTATTCATGAGTCTGCTAAGTGCCTCAGCCTAATGGAGAAGAAGAAGGCGAGAGCAATCTCCTGTCTGCCTGTACATCTTTACAGGAAATATTCATTTTATATTTACATTTCACTCTTGTTTCTTATTTAGAGCATTCTGCATTAAGCACATTAAAAATCAAATGTGAGAAACGTGTAACTGCCGCTCCCGATGTTAAAGTGGTTACCTTCTCATGCATACTGAGTGAGCCTTGACAGACGAAGTTTTAAAAGTCATTTAGTTACCAACAGAGATACAGCAGGATCTTTGCTTATCCTGTTTGTCTTTGTTTAAAATACTCATTGGTACATCAGCCATTTTAAAGGAATAGAGAAAGTATTTTTATAACGCACTTATTTGCTTTCTTGCTGAGAGTTAGATGAAAGGATTTGTGTCACTCTCATATCTGTTAAATACTAAACTGGAGCCAGGAGAGGGTTTGTTTAGCTTCTCTGAAAGACTAGAAGCAGGAGGACAGCTAGCCTGCATCTGTCCAAATGTAAAAAAACTAACAAAAAAACACCTGCCTACTAAAGCTCACAAATCAACTTATAAATGCATTAGCATATCTCATTTGTTTATTCCAAACACAAAACAGAACAAACAACAACAAGTTGCGGTGTTGCGAGGGTAATGTGAACCTCGTATGCTAAGCGGACTGTTATCTTATGTTTAATGGACAAATATGATCTTCTCATATAACTTTGGAAAAGAAATAAGAGTATTTCCTGAAGTGTCAAAGTATTCCTTTAAAAAACTGTAAATAGTGTGGTAACTCAACCCGACTGGAATATGTACTAGTATGTGTAATAGTTCTAAGTGTAGCTGATAGAAACCAGGGCTGACCTATGCTTGCAGTACATCTGGCCTCATGTCACTCTGCCAGTGTACATGATGCTGAGTGGTGTTGATGAATGAGTGGGAGGGAAAATGTGCAATATAGCTATGTGGTCTGCTTTTTCCTCATTTGCCTACTGCGATAATGTGTTACTGAGATGAGGCGACTAAGGATTATCTTGGAGCTGATTACATGTAGCAGGCGTTTACTTTCACCTGTTCATCTGCAGAGCTAAGTGACTAATACTGCAGAAACACACAAATGGATGTGCAGTATGTGAGTCACTGTCAGATGTACGGTTTTGACACAGTATCCAGACAGTACAGCAGGTAGCTTTTAATGTGGAGCTGGATCCACCTGTCCTGTGTGGTCCAGGGTTTAAGTCTTTCTTAGCCTGGCTGGCTGCCTGTTGCTGGCTACTGATAAAGGGTTTGAAACCTGTGATGTGGAGCTAAGTCCTCATGCTTTGCTTCTTCTGTCTACTAGATTCCTAACAGTAGAACAGGCTTAGGGAGGTTAGTAATTACACACGCTGACATCTCATTAGGGCTTGATTCATTAGAACACTGTACTTTGCGGGGTGTGTCTGTCTCTGAATCATGCATCAGTGTCCAGTGTTTTTCAGCTTGTTGAGAAAAGGATCCACAGAAATCTGTGAAAGTTTGGTATTTTAGGTACAGTTAGCCTAGGAACTTCTTATATTACCTCAGTGTTTGAAAATGCCTGGGCATTTACTAAATGTAATTCCCATCACATAATTAGAAGTAAAGTTCATAACTATTTGCTGTAACACAATTAATGTTTCATTTGTGTTCTTCAACTGCATCCGTCTAATGTAGTGCCACAAAATAAAGCTGCTGAGTAATTGCTATGCTGGAAAACGCTGTCAGACTCTTATGTGTGTTGGTTGTTTGTGTCTTTCAGTGTGCAAATTCAAAGCCCATAAACGCTGTGCTGTCAGAGCCACCAACAACTGTAAATGGACCACCCTGGCTTCCATAGGAAAGGATATTATTGAGGATGAGGATGGGGTAAGTATTTTTGTGTGTGAAGTTATCTATGGTTTCTGTATTTAAAGGCATTCATAGTATATTGTAATGCATTAGGTAACCACATCTTCAGGAGCTGCTAACAGTGTAAGAACTATATTAGCCTTGTTTGTTACCTATGATGGTTAAAATGATGTTTTGGAGGATTTTCCCCAAGCAAAGAAAAAATAAATTTCTGAAAGAAATGCTGAAACACTGACTTGTATTGTTTGCCTATAGAGAACCCATTTCATATCAATGCTAAGCATGTTGAAATGAGTTCTCTGGATTCAAAGCAATTGATGCTGCCTATTTCTTGAACCATGTGTGTGGGTGTGTGTTTGTGTGTGTGTGTTGAACCTACAGATTGCTATGCCTCACCAGTGGTTGGAAGGCAACCTGCCCGTCAGTGCCAAGTGTGCCGTGTGTGATAAGACATGTGGCAGCGTACTCAGACTGCAGGACTGGCGCTGCCTCTGGTGCAAAGCTATGGTGAGACATCTGTCACATATGCCTAAATGCTTAATTTGCCCCCGCTAGATTACATTGTCATTTAAACAGGATTAAAATTAGACAAGAAGCTGATCATTTTAATGGTAATCAGAACATTTAAGACAACAAAAAGCATTGTCTCAGCACTAAATGTGGCTTGATGTGTTCATATGTCAAAATGACAGTATTGTATTTTTGTTAATGGTTTGTAGAATGTAAGTTTGCAATGGTAACTGCTTGTTTAGCATGCTGGCAACCACAGTTACATAAACTTTCATAAACACATACATATGTCGCTTCTCTGTTATAAGATTAAGATCAATAATTTAGTATTTATTTATTTATTTTTACAGGCACAATGCATTCCTTAACATTACTGTAAATGTGCCAGTGTTATCCAAATTTCCCACTGTTGTCCCTTAGCCAGATGTTAAATCAACTATTAAAATAATATTGAAGTAAATCATTGATATCATTTATTGGTCTCTTTCTTTTAAGTCACCATACTCGTAGGGAATTTTATGTCATTGCTGTTGTACATCAATGTGAGATAAATGATATTAAAGTCTTGAATCTTGTATTTGCTGTTCTTCTTAGGTGCACACAGCCTGTATGGACCTGTACCCTCGCAAGTGTCCTCTTGGACAGTGCAAAGTCTCCATCATTCCCCCTACGGCGCTCAACAGCATTGACTCCGATGGTGGGCGACACACACATGCATACACACACACACAGATACACACTCACACACACACATACAATCATGCTGACTCGCCCAAAGGGTCAGAGGTTGATGCACGTTGGAGCAATCGTTATATTTCAGAGATAAATAAATGAGATTTTTCCCTATTTGGTGGGATGATGTCTTGTCTCTGAACTTTGACCTTTTGCGCTGTCACATGGAAGGACTGTGGCAGGAGGGAGGGAGAGTGTGATGATGCACTGGTTTGGTCAACACAACAGAATCCATCATTTACACACACACACACACACACACACACACACACTTCCCTTGTAAACTGCTGGAACATGTGACAGAAAACAGAAAGAAAAAGACAATATCATTATTTTCCCTGTGGGTAATTGGTCTCAGCATCAAATCCACATTTTGTTATTAGTTTCCTGCTAGTCATAACAGCTATTATAGAGAGAGACGGGACACCAGTATGTGTTCCAGGAAATTGACTGTTGTATAGCGAGGTGGTCAAAAATAGCCTTATCTGACAGATTGGCACACACCTCTGTGAGGGTTTAAAATAGATCAGTATTATGAGACAGGATGTGTGTGTGAGAAGAATTAATTCCCAACTTTCTGTGAAAATTGACACACATATTTAACATTAACATGTTGTGTAACCTGAGGCTCCATTCAGGCTGTCTATTCAACAAAGTGTGTATGTGTTGTCTGTGTTTCTTTGCTCATATGTGTATGTGTGTGTATGTGTGCTTTTCAAAGCTCACATTAAACCCATTGTAGTTGGAGATCAGCACCTGCAAGACAGACTCAGATAAGCATGTGTGATTGGATTACTGTTGCTGAAGCTAATGGCTGGTTCTCGCATGCACACACACACACACACGCACACACACACAGTAGACACACAGCCCACTGAGTCTGTGAAAAGCTGGCATTGGCTAATTGGTAGCTGGATAAAAGAAAGTCAGAGAAAGGGAGGATGGGAATCCAGATGAAGGATAAGACAAAAGCAGAAAAAGGAAGAAGGGAAAGTAAAAGAAAAAATCCTTCGTCTCTCTCTCTCTCTCACTCTCTGTGTCCTTCACTCTCTCTGCATCTCCTCACGTTCCAGGACCCCCTCTGCCCAAATGTAGGCTGGGAAGAGGGGGAGTTTGGTTGTAATTGGCTGCGGGGGAAGACTGCAGCACGTGCTGGAGCGCCGTGACTCCACCTCCCCTTCACCCCCTCCCTTCCTCATCTTCCACTCACCCTCCCTCAACCCATCCTTTACTGACAACATCACAGAGAGAGTGAGAGTGAAGGAAGATGCCAGTGGTACAGGGAAAAGAGGGAGTGCCAGGAGCAGATATCAGTGCCACACACACACACACACACACACACCATAATATGGAGGAAAACCAAATATGCACATACAGTAGCTATCAACACAGTGAGATTTCTGTATGTGTGTGTGTGTGCGTGTGTGCTTGTGAGTGTGTGTGCTCTACTATAAAGCAAAACACGTGTTTTTGGCATGTGCTGTGCTCCAATGTATTTTTACACGCAGTCTCACTCATGAGACTTTGATGAGGTTGTTTAACAGCCCTGCTGCTCTAGTTTGAGCTGTACCCTGGTTGCTGGTTACAGAATATGAAAGGATCAGTCTAAGTCAGTCAATATCAAGTTGTCCAATATCACAAATTTGCCTCAAGAGGCTTTACAATGTGTAGAATATACAACACCCTCTATGTTTAGACCCTCTAGAATAAGGAAAAAATCCCCAAATAAACCCTTTTATAGGGGAAGAAATGTTAGAAACCTCAAAAAAAGCACTAGAGGAAGGATCCGTCTTCCAGGACAGACAGATGCAGTAGAGCAATATTGTAAAATTACTGTGTGGACAATCAGGATGACAAAATTATACGTTGTAAACATATATAAAGAATTTCATCGAGTAACATCCATGTGTTGCCAAGAGTGTATGTAATGTAATAGGTTATTGATTACAAGTTAGTTTTAAAATGTAAGAGTAGTGTCACTATTTTAATTACTTTATCAAAGTAATGATGTTGAAATGTTTTAAACTGTTAACCATTTTCAAAAGACAGCTTGAGAGGCAGTTTATCTGGCAGACAGGTGGCGCTGCAAAGTCAAACATGAGAACTAATCAAAAGCATCAGAATAGCATCAAACTTTACTATACGGCTGTGGCTGTAAATGGCAAAGGACGACATTGTGCACATGAAAAACATGCAAAGCAACAAAATGAATATATATATATATATATATATATATATATTATATACACTTACCGGCCACTTTTTTAGGTGCACCTTACTAGTACCGTGTTGGACCCCGTTTTGCCTTCAGAACTGCCTTGATTCTTCGAGGCATACTTTCAACACGGTGTTGGAAACATTCCTCAGAGACTTTGGTCCATATTGACATGATTGCATCACGCAGTTGCTCCAGATTTGTCAGCTGCACATCCATTATCGAATCTCCCGTTCCACCACATCCCAAAGGTGCTCTATTGGATTGAGATCTGGTGACTGTGGAGGCCACTGGAGTACAGTGAACTTCTTGTCATGTTCAAGAAACCAGTTTGAGATGATTTGAGCTTTGTGATGTGGTGCATTACCAAATGTCTTTACAATCTTATATTGTCCAATTTTGGTGAGCCTGTGTGAATTGTAGCCTCAGTTTCTGGTTCTTAGATGGCAGGAGTGGCACCGGTGTGGTCTTCTGCCGCTGTAGCCCATCTGCTTCAAGGTTTGACTTGTTGTGCGTTTAGAGACGGTATTCTGCATACCTTGGTTGTAACGAGTTATTTGAGTCACTGTTGCCTTTCTGTCATCTCGAACCAGTCTTCACATTGGCTGATTAGCTATTTGTGTTAACAAGCATTTGAACAGGTGTACCTAATAAAGTGGCCGGTGAGTGTATATGGCCTAAACTAGCCAAGAAAATATTGACATTTAACCCTTAATGTAATCATGAAAATTTTCATAAGTAATGTTAATTTAAAAACACATTTTTCACAGTAACTGTAACCCATTACAATGTAAAAAAAAATGTAATTAAATTCTAGTTACTCCCCAACACTGGTCGCCAAACAGATGAGACCTGAGCCACATGACCTCCTCTCCAACATGGAAACTACACAAACACACAAGAGGCACAACAATTTAGTCAAAAAGCACAAAAACATATTTTTCTACTTGACCCAAGTGGTATCCAGTCATGCAGGTTTAATTCACTATGATATCTATTGCTGATAGATCTGATGCCACTACAAAAAAAACTGTTGAAAATCTGTTTATGGTGCCTGCGGCGTCCAACAGATACTCATTTCCTCCCTTTCTGTTGCGATTTCTCCTCAGGCTTCTGGAAGGCCACCTGTCCACCATCATGTGCCAGTCCCCTCCTGGTCTTCGTCAATTCCAAAAGTGGTGACAACCAGGGAGTGAAATTTCTACGACGCTTTAAACAGCTCCTCAACCCAGCTCAAGTCTTTGACCTGGTCAACGGCGGGCCCCACCTTGGGTGAGGAAATCAAACTGACAGAGCTCCACAAATTCTGATGTGTATATCTGCAGACATAAATGTGTGTGTGTGTGTTTTGTCAGTCTACGCCTCTTTCAGAAGTTTGACAACTTCCGGATCCTGGTGTGTGGAGGCGATGGGAGTGTTGGCTGGGTCCTCTCAGAGATTGACAAACTCAATCTCCACAAACAGGTAGTGTAATAAACAGTATTATAGGCCAATTCTAATGTGTTTAAATATTATTTCTCCTGTATCAATTATATATATATATAAATTACAGTTGCTACAATTACAATTGCTTACTGTCATAAACATATTAGCTAGATATTCCTGAGAGAGTAAGCTACACGTCGATAGAAAATGAGGTGTCCTTGTGCCAGTTTAGCTTTTTGCCTTTGCTCCTGGCCGGCTTACATAAAGACGTGCTCATTATACACACACAAGCATACATGCACACTCACACACAGTCCTCATTTTGATTGCAGCAGGCATGTATTCCCCTGATGTCAAATAAACCCTCCGCCTGTGTTTCAGTGCCAGCTGGGGGTGTTGCCCTTGGGCACGGGCAATGATCTGGCACGGGTGCTGGGCTGGGGCCCATCATGTGACGATGACACCCAGCTGCCCCAGACCCTGGAGAAGTTAGAGAGGGCCAGCACAAGATGCTGGACCGCTGGAGCATCATGACCTACGAGATTAAGATCCCACCCAAACACAGCTGCCCCACCACGCCTGAGGGAGCCGACAACTGCCAGGTACTCACAGGAGTTGACAGATATTCACACGCATCAGCAGACACAATCAAACCCAGCAGGGCATCCAGACAGACATGAGTAGGAGGTAGTTGAGCACATGCTGGAAATAGTTCCTGACATTTTCAATTCAGCTTCACCTTAGCTTAAATTCAAAATTGGACAAAGGAATAATGTTTTCCACACAACAAGTCTTTTAGAAAGGTTTGCAATGTTTCAAGTACTGATTAAAAAAAATCTGCTTTAGATTGTTGGGCCTACTACAAGAACATCAGTCATGTATTGTTTTCTAAATACAACAAAAAGTCATGCATACTTCTAAAAAAAAAATGTTTTCTCTCCAGTTTCACATTTCAGCCTATGAAGACTCAGTAGCTGCTCACCTCACAAAGATCCTCAACTCTGAGCAGCAAACTGTGGTCATCTCCTCTGCCAAGTAAGTGTTTTAAACATACCAGCATGACCCAAACAGAAAATAACCAGCTACATGAATTTGGGGCAGGACAAACTGGCACTACTACTGAGATTGCCCTATCACAAATACACAGTATACACTTGCAGGTTAACACAC
>NW_024040596.1:28475029-28506191 GCF_014851395.1 Micropterus salmoides
AACTGCCTTCCTTATCTGTTGTTTTACCCTTAACCCTGCCACTGATTTTGTTCTCTCAAATGTGCTTCTTTTTCCCATTTCTCAAAAGCTTGCCAATCAGTCTTTTTCTTTCCTATTTTCTTTGCTTTCTCTGTCAACATAATTTACATCTCCTAAACAATCTGTACCTAGGATAGAAAAAATGCCTTCAGTTACATCATGCCAAAGTGAAACATCAACAACAACACCATTTTTTTTACCATTACTTTAGCTAGACCTGAAAGAGTGTCATGCAAAGTATTAAGTTTTGCCCCGATTTGTTCCCCATGTTTTTTACTGACTCAGACTCACTGAACAGATTTGCTTTTACTTGCAATGGGTTTTATCATTCACACATCACTCTAATCTTCCATATTGTAATATGTTCAGATCTTATCAAACAAAAACTAACTCTGGAGAAACTCTATCAGCCATATGGCACTTGCATTATGGTGCACTCGTTTTGTTTACAATTGTGTATGCTAGACACTGAAATGAGTTTATCACAGAGTATAATAATATATTTATCATCTCATACACCCAGATATTTTCCCTCCTGAGTGGAACATAATGTTTGAAATGAAGGTTACGATATGGTAACCTAGTTCTATAAGCACAAACTGCAACTGAAATGATTATCCAATAGGACCAATAGGACGTCGCTACCGATACGACGTGATGTATAAATAGCAGTTTCCCTACTGCCTCAGCATCTGACTGCCTCTTCAGCAGACGGCATCAGAGCGGCTCCGCCTGTGCTTATAGAACTAGGGTTACCATATCGTAACCTTCGTTCTATCTCACACAGGCTCTACTGGACTCTATGGGTACAGTGGGTGGAGCCCGATGACTCTCCGCCCTAGCCACGACAAGCCACGACAACCCGGTCGGCCTCAGGCCGACCACAGCCCGGGCAACCACATCACCTAGTAACCGAAAGGTGGGACACCCTGAGAAGGTCGCTGGACCAATAGGGGCTTGGCCTGACCATTAACACCTGCACTGCCCTGACTTCTCACTGAAACGCCCGTGTACAGGCTTGTGAGATTCACTCACAAAAGTCAGCTGACCAGGCTCTTCTTGGACAGGGTTTTACTGACTGCAGCTACAGCTGACCAGTGCATCGAATCCTTATGTTCTTAAGAACAAAGGAGGTGTGTTGTCTCAATCCGGCTGCACTGTGGACACCAAGAACCAGCATGCAGCTGGGGTGAACTGACAGGCACACAGCTCACTCACCTTCTTAGCAGAGGTGAGAGCAAGGCCCAGGGCTGTTCAAGAGATAGTATTTTCAATGAGGACTAATAAGGTGCAGATATTAGAGCCACCAACACAAGCAGCAAGTCCTACTGAGGTGCAGAGACACGACACCAGTCGCTGTCTTCGCCTGTGCAGAGATGCTCTAAGACAGCCTGCTTCAGCAGAAGTTGCTGGATCTGGCGGCCAGGAAGTCCACTTCCTCTTGAGAGGATAGACTGGCTTCCATTATGTGCTGGAAAACTGGTGGTATGCAGCAGAACTGCAGAGAGTAGCCTCATCTCAGAATGCTGTCCACCCAGCTTGTCAGCATGCAGCGGCGTCGCCATTCTGCATGAAAATGTGTACACGTGAACAACGCATCTTCGGCAAACTTTCCACCCCAAACTTTCCATAAATGGAAGTGTTCTGCCCTTCAGGCATTTAAGTTTAATTTTCATGCATTTAGCTTGGTACAACTTAAGTTTCATATGCTTTTATTTTGACATCCGTAAATTCGGCTGAAACAGGAAGTAGGAAGGAAAATCAACAGTTACCACGGTCTAAGTATGTAGAAACGGCAGACTGGTTAACAATGCAGACGTTCATTACACCAGAGAAAGGACATCTTACCTGTTGATTCCTCAGCAGAAGCATCGCATGTATGTATTTCATCTTTGTTCTAACTGAGTCAACTGATTAGTATGTTGATTTTCATTTTGTAAAAACAAAGTTATAAGGCTAAAAACAATGTGACATTGTTAAAGACTATGGATGATAATTGTAGCACAAGGAAAAGTTAGCATTACAAGATAGTTAGTTTAAAGTAATGTTCATGAAACTAGGTGGCTAACTAATTGCAGTATTTTTGTATTGTTATTCTTCTAGTTTCACTCTCAGTCTCCCTTTTGCTTATCAATGTGGATTCAGTACAATGTGAAGAGTGAAAATAAATCTGCAAGAATTCAGGCATTCTTCACGTTCTTGAATATAAGAGAGTTTAGCCCACTGTCTTGTTGGAGTTGCCACACCTCAGCGAGGACAGTACAGTGAAAAAGTGTAATTCAGCTGGAGTTTCAGCATCTTGAGAAGCAAGTAGGAAAGCAAGTCAAGAAAAAATGGAACTAGCAAAGACTGACAATGCATCTGTGAGCACACGAAAATCAAAGAGCTCTCACTCTTCGACATCTAGTACAGCAATAAGCGTGCTTGCTAAAGCAGAGGCAGCAACGGCACGAGCAGCATTTGCTGAGAAAGAAGCGAAACTCAAGGTACAAAGAGCAGCGAAGGAAGCAGAGTTACAATTGGGGAAAGCAAAGCTGGAAGCTGAACTAAGCACACTTGCACTCCAAAGAGAGGCAGCCGCAGCCATTGCCCAAGCTGAGGCATTAGAAGCAGCTGAGTTAGAACTAGAAGGCTCCATCAAGTCCAGTTCGTCCTCTCCAGAAGTTTTGCTAAATTAAGTTGCAACACACACTAAGGAATATGTAGAGGCACAAGCTAAACTTAATGTGTCACAGACCCAGGCATCCATCCACGCCGCATTACCTGAGGAAGCATTGTCAGAAGCAAGCTACGTCACATGGCATCCTCCATCAAGGCACAACTCAGAGTTGCTGGAAGAGCTAGCAGTGGGTGAAACCCCTAACAGACCATCTGGGCATAACATAGCACCAAAGCAGCCATTTGTGAGCAACCATGCTAAACTGAGGGACGTAACCCACATTAGTGCATGACTCAATGGAGGTCTTACAAGTCCGGAAAGACATGATGGACATTACACAATAACTGCTAGAGACCCTGGATGCCCCACTAAACCCAAAACAACACATTATCCTCGCAAATCACTGCAGTCAGGCGGGTTCCTCTCTCGTTTTGCGAGGCGGACTGCCTTACTGAAGGAAAACAAATGGCAGAGTATTAGCATACACTCAAAAACTCTTCCTAAGCTGAGAAAGGAAATGCAGATGTATAAGGCATCAGAGATGTTTCTCTGTCTAATGATTGGTCTATGTTAAAACTCTCACCTAAATGCCACAAGACGTTTATTGTAAATCAGCCTTTGATTAGAAACTAATGCTAATTTCTCACAAGTTAGTTACAGTGAAATTCAAAAATCAGCAACTTATAATGTATTTCTCACACTACGCACGTTGTTTGTGTCCGTTACCACCCGCGGGGCCGCAACTGCTTTGTTCCTATTAATGCATGAAAACGTATCAGTATTTTTATCAAACCAAGGAACACGGTTGCTGAACACAAGTTCACTACCGTTCCTCTCATTGATAAAGTTGTAGCTGAGTGTTTTCAACAGTAATAAGGATTTTGGTGTTGGCTTCTTTCTGAGAACAGATGCAATAGCACATTCTATCCAATCAAAAGCCAGCAACCGCTGCTGAATGAATCATTCACTGCTGGTGGCTGTAGGATAGACTGGTTTAGTGTATATAGTTTCTCTGTGCCTTTCTCTCCTCCTTCTGCTTACTAACCCCACATGCACACACCACGTGATCTCTGAAGCTAACCACACCTGTGACCCACAGCAGGCTAGCATCAGAGGTCTCCAATTTTTTAGTTCAGGGGAGAGTGATTGCCCGATTCTGTGGGTGGTCAGATCCATCCCCCTCTCTTAGTCTCTCCCCTCCTTTGTCTCTCACACACACACACACACACACACACACACACACACACACACACACACACACACACACACACACACACAGACACGCGTGCTAGATAGTTGTATGTTTTCGTATGATTTGTTTATTAGCTTCATTTCATTTTGCTTAGAATAGTTAATAGTGATTTACTTGCTAAAGTTATTGATCATTGATCTATGCTTGAGTTGATTAAAGCCTTTTATAATTTTAAGAAGTCGTTGCCTGTGATTATTTGTTTATAATGTATTAGTAAGAGTTGGTTACCACGGCCAGTGTACAGATTCACCCTTCTCTGTTTGCCTTCTATAGGTAGACAACCTTCTTTTAGACTGATCATACTTGGCTCATATTTGGTTATTGGTCCCTGATTCCAGGGTGGTGCCGTATTTATTAATTATAATTAATAATTTTAAATATTAATAATTTTATTAATATCTCTAGAATATCTTTGATATTCAGCTTATACCAAACCTGACCATATATTAAGAAACCCCCAACTTGCGGGTCGCGGTGGGAGCCAATCGCAGCTGACATTGGGCCAAAGGTGGGGTACACCCTGGACGGGTCGCCAATCCATCGCAGGGCCACACATAGACATACAACCAGTCACGCTCACAGTCACACCTAAGGACAATTTTAGGGTCACCAATCAACCAATCAACCTTGGTAATGTTCTAACCTCCCAGTGCTGTATGGTGGAGGTTGGAACCTGTGGCAGTGTTGGTACCAGTTTATGGTTGTTACCAGCTCACAGTCTTAAGTTATTATTTTCATTGTTTTTCACAGAATTATATGGTTATGTGGTTTTTAAAATAAATACAATTACATTGTGTTTCTAAATTATGTTTCAATTGATGGATTAACACTAGAACCGCCAACAGGTCAAATTTACCCATGGCTGTTTTTTGATTGTATGTATCTTTGTTTCAATATAATATTCAAGCCCCCCAGTCTCTGAATTTTCCTAAAAGTGTGTTATGTAGCACCCCTTATTGTTAAAAAATGTCAATATAAAGCCAAAAAATGACATTTATACCTATAAGCGCCAGCGGGCAAAATTTACCCCTATAGAGAATACAGTCATTTTAGTGCAGTTCATGTCACGCATTTAGATAAACATTCTATGTTGCTATTGGCAACGCCTTTCCCACTACAGGCGTTAAACTTGCTCAGCGCAGTGAGTGAAGGAGAGTGTGACGGTGGGGGCTGAGCGATGTGTCCTGGGTTGATTCTGCATCTGACAGCGATCCACTTGAATGAAGTAAACATGCATAAAAGCCGCTGCTCATAGGTTTTGTGTAGACTACATCAAAACTAACTTTCCATCTGATAGATGTGTGTTCTGCGGTCCCTTGAGCGTGCGGCTTCCTCGTGTGCTTTTTGACCGGCTATAACTTTTCCAGTACTGTGTATTTTTTAGTAAACGTGATCATTAGGCCTATACATTTTTCCGTTGGGTAAAAATCTACTATGAATTTTGGAATTGATAATAATAATTTTTACTTTTATGTGGACTTTTTAGCTATATGTTACTCTCTGAATGCCAGATGGAGTCTGAAAAAACAAGCAGAACAGTAAGAACTAGCACATTATGAGGCTATTATTACTTACTATAAAACAGTACAACAGTCAGTCTTTTTTGTAAATTGTTTGCTGCATTTAAATTCGAGCTGTGTTTAGAATATAACTAGGCTATAACATCTATAACAGCGGCGTGTGGATGACATCAAAAGAGCCGCCGCATGTGCGCAGCGCAGGCAAACGACCTGCACGGTGAAGACAATGAATAAAATAGAATAAACATTATGTAAATGCCTGAAATATGGGGATGGTGTATATAGCAAATGCACAGCCAATGTGCTAAATGTTTCCCAAAGTGTGTTGGAGCAACATGTAGCAGAAATAATCACAAAAATCACGGCATTTTTATTGCGGTAAAATTTACCTGCTATGGCGATTATAGGTATACAACGAACCCTGGCAGTTGTAGTGTTAAATGCAATATACAGTGTATATTGTAAAGTATTATTTAACTTTCTATACTCAGCATTTTACAGACTAAATCATTATGTGAACTTGAATAAATCGCATCAAAATAATGTGTCCCAAAATGATTTCATCATGCTTATTTAATTCAGTTCATTTCAGTTTAATAAACACACAGTCAAGCTGGTGGAATTTGATACCTGTAAAGCATGTGAGAGTGTTGTTACATCAGCCACAATGTAAATAACAGTAGAAGTGCTGTTGTTGTGTTGCTCTGCAATGTTTACTGTCACAAAGAAAAAGGTTTCCTGAGAGAACTGACTTAATATGTGCATCATGTTTGTCATTTCACAGCTTACTGGATGAAAGTAAATGAACTGAACAGAGAAAAAGTGAATGGTTCTCATGATATAGATGATATTATGATCTAATTATTCAGATTATTCATTCATTATTCAGTGTGGTCACAAGTGGTCAGTGGTCACAGGCTAAAACATAAATATACTGTGTATATACTTGTTAAAGAGAGAGAAGAAATATATTTCATTTTAAATTCATTGAAAACATTATAGAGCAGATCTTATTTCAGTCACACCACAGCCTCTCTACAGTATGTTGGCCTCACAGGAGCCAGGCTGCAGAATCTGAAGAGTAACAGTGACTTTAACTGATTTTCTAAACCAGGGGTAGAACATGGTATAAATCACAGGGTTTAGACATGAGTTAAAATAACACAGATATATCACAAAGTTTACAGACGATGTATTAATTAAGCTGCCCCCTGCAAGAGACACACAGTAATATGGGCAGAAACATATTAGAAACACAACTACAAGAACCCCAAGAGTCCTGGCTGCTTTCAGCTCAGATTTCTTCGCTGTTAGAGTCACTGAACGTTGGAGTGTGACAGCTGTAATGTGAGAGCGCATGGCACGAGCCTGAGACACAGCCACTACAAACACTCTCATATACAGAACTACAATGAGAGAAACTGGAACAATAAAGGTCAAAGCAAGGTCAACTGCTTCTGCGATATGGTCAATTACAACAACACACTCTCCGTAGCAGGAATTATACCTGCCTGGTTGAGTCAGGTCATCGTTTATAAAGAGACTGCTGTAGAAAACAGAACAGAACCAACACAGAAAAACACAGAGTTTAACTCTTCTCTCAGTAATTCTGGTGGTATAATGCAGAGGGTGACAAATAGCAACATACCGGTCGAGTGAGATGAGCACCATGTTTCCTACAGAGGTAGAGGGAATAGTGTATGATACACAGACAAACAGAGAACACACAAGGTCACCAAGAAACCAGCAGGATGTTTTTCTAAGGATTTCTACCGGCATCAGCAGGAGGGCCACGAGAAAGTCTGAGACAGCCAGAGAGAGGAGGAGGATGTTGGTGGGTGTGTGGAGCTGCCTGGAGGGAAAGAGAAAAGTATCATAACATATAGTGGAAAATTGTGGATAACGTAAATTTAAAAGTTTGAAGAACTTGTATTTCTAAAACTCTGCTGGGAAATTGATCTGCCTGAAGTGGGAGACTGAGATGATGACAAGCAGGTTGAGAGCCACAGTGAGCAGAGAAATGGAGAACACAAGAGTGTGCAGAAATACAGCTTCAGACTGAGGAAGTGTCGGCTTCCTGCAGGAGGTGTTGAGGAGTTGTGGAAAGCAGAGTTCTGCTCCGTCATCAACCTCCATCAGACAGTGAGAGGAGGAAAGGAGGAGCTGCAGCTCTGGCAGCTTCTGACCAGAACACTTTATCATACACTTGATTTATCTCTTTCTGACACTCAGTTTGTCCCTCCTCTCCTCTCTCTCTCAGTCTCTATTGAACACTGATGTCCCTCCTCTCTTCTTCTTCATATCACCATCATCGTCTTCATCACGTTCTCTCCAATCCTCCGTTATTAAATATGAAAGATGGGTATTAGTATTACATTAATTACTACCACTTAAAAAATCACTATATTAATATTAAGTGAAACCAACAGTTAATATACGTAATAGATAAATGGGCTAGCAGATATGGGGTACTCATGGCCATTGAACACTGAGGATGGCTTGAGCATCGGGCAAAAGGTAGCGTTCATAGACATATGATGACCAACGGCCCATACCGTTGAGTGCTGGGACAGGAGCGATGGCTGCTGCGGAGCAACCCGTTCTCATCTGAAGTGTCATATACACACGCTTTGACAAAAAACGTGGCTATTTTAAACAAAACATTGATTCTGCATGTGTATGATATGCTGCAGTTTGCTATTGCGTTGCAACATAAAGGAGGCTAACCATACCAGCTGTAGAGTTAGCCATACGTATATTTACTGACATAGGTTTAGGCATAAACTTCTGTGATAGTTAGGTTAGGGTAAGTTGCCTTGAGGGACTGTCAACGATTTAAACACAAACTTCAGTAGGTAGCTAGCTAGTTAGCGACCGGAAGCTCTACTAGCATTTTCCTTTCAGCCCAGTGGGCAGCTCCTATACACGCAAAATTTACATTAACTACACTTGTCTGCAGGAGCCTGCAAGGTGGCCTGAGGAAACAAAGGAGGGACGCAAACCAAGCTCAAGTCATGGGTTTCCGTCTTCCGAGACAAGAGAGGCTGTTGTTGTTAATATATACAAATATAATATACAATATACATATTAATATGATTAAGATTAAGATTAGAAGATTAAAAAAAACCACTTCACTTCACTTCTTCAACAAAACTCCTATTTTGATGTATATCTGTTGATAATGAACCATAGTTGATAAAACTGTGAATAAGCTCATTTTCAAACCATTCTACAGTCAGATGTTCTGCCTTTATTTTAAGTAAGTGGGTGGGTATGAGACATGAGAGGTATCTTACTTTTTGTCAGGGTGAATTACATGTGAATAATACACAGTGTTGGGCAAGCTACTTGGAAATTGTAGTGAGCTAAGCTATCAGTTACTCTGCCATGAATAAAGCTTCACTACACAAAAGCTACCACCCAGTCAAATGTAGCATGCTAAGTAACGCAAACACAGCAGTAGACCTGTTCACTACACAAGAAGCTACTTTAAGTTGCGCTAATTTTGCATGACAAGAAAAGTGTAGCTTGCGTGGCCAAGCTACTTGATAAATAAAGTAGTTAAGCTACTGAAAAGTTGATTCAGTAAATAGTGAAGCTACCACAAAAATACTAAGTTACTAGCTAGACTACAAGTAGTGACTGCCCAACACTGATAATACAGTCTGTGCCACTTGTGTAAAATTCGCTGGCCAATGTTATACCAGTAATATTTGTTTTTTTCTACAATAGCATTCTTGTGTCAGTTGTAAACTAAGTCAGTGTAGACTTATCAAGTCTCAGTTCATAGCCGGGTGAACACCGGCCAGTGCAGTAAACATAGCCTAGCTAGCTGGCTACGATTTCAGTACAGTAATATCAAAGACCCTTGCTCCTTCTCAACACTCTGGTAATATTCTATTCACAAAATACAACCAGTAGTACAGTAATGTTAAATCTTACTTGTGAAAAGTAATCCCTCGAGCCCTGTTTGCAATGGATCGCCGATTTGAGCATGAATATGCTGCACAGTGCTCGCATCTTGCTTTCTTCAGCTGCGCAACTAGGAGGACGACCGGTTCAAGATGGCAGCCGCATTTCTTGCGCCCAGCAGCCAATGGGGCGTCTGTCTCTGTATTATGTCTATATGTGCAACTCCCAACAAAGATCATTTAGAGACAAGATGTATCACCCCATAGCTAAAATTAAGCCTTCGACACAGGGTGAAAAGAGGAGCTGCAGCAATGTGCAGTATGACAAAGAATATGATGGGTTTTTTTTTAATTAAAACATTTAAACCTGTTCTGGTACAACTCCTAAATAGGATTTTGAACCTGAAAATGTGAATAATACCACCTCTTTAATATCAATGAATGGCATTTCACTGACCATTTATAGGCAACTATGGGCGTTTTGAAGGGTTGGACATGGAGCTCCCTCTCATGTGCCACATTTCAAGTTGATTGTTATTTATTACAACACACGGTTTTATAAGTCTGAATAATTTTTTGGCTATTGGGAGCACATACACTTTTAGTGAGGATTCTACACACAGTTTTATAAATTAGGCCCCAGGACCTTTGCTCAGCAGTACTTGCTGTCAAGTTAGCAGACCTAATCTGAGCAAAACTAGACCTTGAGGCCATAACCTACTTCTCAGACAATAAGGTTGTTCTGGTGTTTGTCACAACTAAGCTAATATGTTCAAAGTCATATATGTTTTCACAGTAAGAAGAAGTAGGTGAGCATGACTGTGATCTGTAGTTTTATGTGAGCTAATCTAGTAATATGTGTACATGATGAAAGCAAGCATTTTGTTGATTATACACTTTGTATGTTTTAGTTTTACCTTTCCTTGCAACAACAATAAACAAAGGGACCCCTGGCTTCATATTCTTGATGTTAGAAAGGTGTTTTTCTGACTGTCAAGTTATGTACAGCACGTACTGAGGGCAGCTGAGTTGTTCATGGTTGAATCCACAAAGAACAGCATTTTTTGTTGAATTCTGGACTCTTTCTTTTAACTGGGAGTACCTCCAATACACTGATTTATATTAAAACATCACACATGTTAACTTTGTCACCCTTATTGCTGTGCTTTTTGTATTGATTCAGCAAATTGTTGTATTGAGTGCTTAGTTTGCTTTGTTTTTTGTTTTTGTATTGGTGTGTCTGTGTATCTTTTGTTGTTCTCTAAAGTCCAAATTGTTTTAATTGATTAATTAAAGGACATATAAAGTGTATATTGTAAAGTACTACTTGACTTCCTATAATCTATACAAATACTGTATATCACTATAATAAAATTAATAACATCAAAACAATGTGTCCCATAAAAATTTTATAATGCTTATTTAATTCAGTTTATTTCAGTTAATAACCACACAATCAAGCTGGTGGAAGTTGATACATGTAAAGCATGTGAGAGTTTTGTTACACAGTCACAATGTAAATAACATCAGATGTGCTGTTGCTGTGTTGCGTTGCAATGTCTACTGTTACAAAGAAAAGGTTTCCTAAGAGAAAAGACTATTAATATTTGTATAATGTTTGTAAGTTCACAGTTTACTGGATGAAACTGAATGAAATAAACAGAGAAACAGTGCGTGGTGCTTATGATATAGTTTATATTATTCCTTCCTAGAGATGCAAAGCATTTCTGATCTATGATCTGATTATTCAGATTTCTGAATGTTTGAAGTGGGTCAGTTATTGAGAAAACACATGACATGTGAAAATGTGATATCAAAAAGGGTGTGATTGATTTATTTGCGTTAACAGATGTGTATATACATATGATTATGTACAAAAAGAAATATATCCATAACACAAAGTATTGATAATAAGCAAGAGAATCTAAAATCTAGTCAGTTTAATGCTGTTCCATTTTCTCCTCCTACATGCTTGACCCACCTCCCCTGTCACATCTGTGGGCTATAGGGATTAGATTTGGATTGTTTAGTTTTCAGTTCATGCCAACTTGTAAATATATACAGTTTATATTCTATTTAAAAAGAGAGAAAAATAAATTTCACTTCCACTTTTTGGATTTAAGGTAATTGAAAACCTTTCATAGAGCAGATCTCATTTCAGTCACTACAGTATGTTGGCCTCACAGGAGCCAGGCTGCAGTATCTGAAGAGTAACAATAAGTTTAACTGCTTTTCTAAACCAGGGGTAGAACATGGCATAAATCACAGGGTTTAGACACGAGTTTAAATAAAACAAATTTATTACAAAGGTTACAGAAGTAGTATTGAGCGAGTTGCCCCCTGCAAGAGACACACCATAATATGGGAATAAACATATTAGGAACACAACTACAAGAACACCAAGAGTCCTGGCTGCTTTCAGCTCAGATTTCTTCACTGTTAGAGTCACTGAACGTTGGTGTGTGACAGCTGTAATGTGAGAGCGCATGGCACGAGCCTGAGACACAGCCACTACAAACACTCTCATATACAGAACTATGATGACAGTAACTGGAAAAAATAAGCTCAAAACTAGGTCAACAGCTTCTGCGATATAGTGAGCTATAACCACACACTCTCCATAGCAGGAATTATACCTGTCTGGTTGAGTCAGGCCATACTGTAGAAAGAAACTGCTGTAGAAAACAGAACAGAACCAACACAGACAAACACAAAGTTTAACTCTTCTCGCAGTGATTCTGGTGGTATAATGCAGAGGGTGACAAATAGCAACATATCGGTCAATTGATATGAACACCATGTCTCCTATTGAGGCGGAGGGAATAATGCACTTAACATAAATATACAGAGAACACATGAGGTCACCAAGAAACCATCCTTGCCAAAAATTAAACACTGCAAAATTAACTTATTTAGATTCTTTTCAACAACAAATACACCAACATGGTAACATAACTACTCAAATGGCACTAAACTAAAAGATTATTTCATTAAACAAGGTAATGCTTTGAGTTTTGAGGAGAGTACTCTTTTGTTTACACAAAGGAGTTCAGGGCTGTCCCTGGTGTCCTGGAGTTTCTCACACCTGGGCGTGAAGAGGAGAATATCCTTTGATGTGAGGTAATTAAACAAAGAGCAAGGTCAGTTGCTGTGGTAATGCGTGTGGGGGGCGGGGGCAGTTTAGGGTTTCCTTCCCTCTCTTACTAAGAGTTCCGATAGGCTGTTCAGGAGAAAGCTAGTCTCTGGTGAATGTCTCTTTTGTCATTTTAACAGTCAGGCACCGCGTTTTACGAACTGCCCAGAAACAGCACTTAGGGAGAGAAAACCTTTCACCTCTTCCTTGGAGTCGCTTCAGCTGTCCATTGAGGGTTGATATCCCAAACCCCCTCCTCCTTCTCTCAGGGAGAGAGAAAGAATTTGGAGTAGTCAAAATTTATTTGATATAAAATGCACAAATCCACACTGTTTGTACATACCACACACCATAATCATCTTCATCACTTTCTCTGCAATTCTCCCTCTGTTTCACTTAACTACCCTATATCTGTTATGCTACACTCTTGTTTCATTTCCTTTGTCCGAGTCCAACTTCCTTCAGTCTTTTTCATTTGACTTACTTACGTTACAAATTGTTTTCCGCATGTCCTCTGTTCCTCCTGTTCTTCTATCTTTTTTCTGTATCTGTTCCTGTTATGTAAGGCTGTACGACACTTGGCTGTCACTTGAAACATGGGTTTTGGGCCCAAATTTACACATGAAAAACTTTTATTAGATCTTTGTACTGCATTGGATACCATTGACCATCATATCCTATTACAGAGACTGAAACATTTAATTGTCTTTAAAGGAACCGCTCTACGCTGGTTTAAGTCCTATTTATTAGATCAGTCTCAGTTTGTACATGTTAATGATGAATCCTCCATGCACACAAGGATCTGTGCTGGGACCAATCCTGTTCACTTTATATATGCTTCCTTTAGGCAATATTATCAGGAAACAAACATAAACCTTTGTTTTTTCATGCAGATGATACTCAATTATATTTATCGATCACACTGGATGAAACGTCTTGGGTTACTTATGTAACCCTTGTTCCCCGAGAAGGGGAATGAGACACTGACCCTCTCTGGCTCTGACCCTCCCCAGGGCAAACTCCAGGCATTGAGGAGAAACCGAAAGTGCCTGGAGATTCCCCACCCTCCTCAGAGAGGTGATAGCGAGGAGAAAGGCCATCTTAAGGGTCAGGTGCTTGGCCTCAGCCGACTCCAGGGGTTCGAAGGGGGCCTCAGCCAGCGCTTCGAGAACCACCGCCAGGTCCTAAGTGGGAACCCTGGAACGAGTCACGGGTCTTTTCCTCCGGGCTCCACGGAGGAAGCGCACAACCAGTGGAAGCCTCCCCAGAGGCCCATCCCTCAGAGGGGCGTGGAACGCCGCCCTGGCAGCCACATACAGTACACCTTGAGTGTGGATGGGGAAAGGTCAGCAGAGAAACGGTCCTGGAGGAATTCCAGTACCATAGTAACCGGGCAGGTAACTGGGGCCACAGCCCGTTCTCTACACCAGGTGGTGAACACATTCCACTTCAGGCCGTACGTCCTTCTCGTGGACGGGGCTCTGGAGCTGAGCAGCGTCTTGACTGTTCCCGCAGTCAGGCCTGCCTCCAGGAACTGGGCCCCCTCAGGGGCCAGACCCACAGTCTCCACAGGGCGGGGCAAGGGTGAAAGACCTGGCCCTCCGCCTGAGACAGCAGGTCCCTCCTCAGGGGGACCTGCCATGACGGGCCCTCGAGGAGCGATATTATGTCCGAGAACCACACTCGGGCCAGCCAAAACGGGGCTACTGTAGACTGACACCGTCCTGACGGACCCGCTCCAGAACCCCCGGGAGCAGAGCGACAGGGGGAAAGGCATACAGGCGCAGCCTCGGCCACGTCTGCACCATGGCATCCAGCCCTAGCGGGGCTGGGGGCGAGAGGGAGAAACACAGGGGACAGTGCATAGTCTCTTCAGACGCAAACAAGTCCACGTCTCTGGGGCCAAACCTTTTGCATAATAACTCCACCACCTGGGGGTGGAGTCTCCATTCCCCGGGCCTCAGCCCATGTCTCGATAGCAGGTCTGCCTCCTGGTCCTGGGTCCCAGGGACGTATGTCACTCTGAGGGACAGCAGTCTCTGCCGGGACCACAGGAGGATCTGATGTGGCAGTTTGAATAACGGGCGCGAGCGCAGACCCCCCTGGTGATTCAAATAGGCCACCACCGCCGTGTTGTCGGTCCTGACAAGGACATGGTGACCACGGAGAGCGGGCAGAAAACTCCTCAGAGCTCTGAAAACCGCCAACATTTCCAGGCAATTTAGGTGCCAAGAGAAATTATGCTCCTGCCAGGAGCACCCTGCGAGTGAGGCATCCAACCAAGGCTTCCTCCATACTGACAGGGAACGAAGGCACCTGCTCGTAACCTGTATCAGACGGAACGGATTTCCCCTCGGGGAGAATTCCTTGGATTTTAACCACCACTGCAGGGCTCTCATGTGCAGCAGGCCAGACGGAATTACGCTGGACGCTGCCCATGAGACCCAACACCCTCTGAAGTGTTTCACAGTGATGGTGCGGCCTAGCTTCACTCTGGTCACCAAGTACAAAATGGAGAGGACGTGTGCAGGCGACAGGTGGGCCCGCATCATCGTCGAGTCCCACACCACCCCTAGGAACGTAGTCCGTTGGGCGGGCGTCAGCACGCTCTTCTTTGCGTTGAGCCGCAGCCCCAAACGCTGAAGGTGGGCGAGGACGACATCTCGATGCCGAACCGCTAACTCCCGAGACTGAGCCAAGATGAGCCAGTCGTCGATGTAGTTTAATATGCGGATGCCCTGGAGCCTCAGCGGGGCCAGAGCTGATTTGGTGAACGTGCGAGGAGAGAGTGGTAGGCTGAATAGAAGAACCCGATACTGGTACGCCGCGTCCCCGAAGGCGAACCTAAGGAACTTCCTGTGAGAGGGACGGATGGAGATGTGGAAATCGTCTTGTAGATCTATCGTGACAAACCAATCCTCTGATTGGATGTGACTGATGATGGCGGGGATGGTGAGCATCCTGAACCTGAATCTTCTCAGAGATTCTTCTTGGGAACTATGAAGTACCGGTTGTGGAAACCGGACTCCCTGACTGGCGGGGAAATAAGCTCTCTGGCCCCGTTTTCCAGCAGAGAGCGAACTTCTTGTCCCAACACCTGGCTCTGCCCCGCTTGCACCGCAGTCCAGACCACCCCGTTGAACTTCTGCAGGGGGTGGACCCGGAACTGCAGCCTGTATCTGGATGGCATCGCCCTGGCCTCCACTGCCACTGTGAGGAATTTCATAGTTATCTTTGATCAGGACATGTCCTGGAACTCTCACATTAAGCACATTTCAAGGACTGCCTTTTTTCACCAACCTAATATTACAAGGACAGGAACATCCTGTCTAGAAAAGATGCAGAAAAACTAGTCTATGCATTTGTTAAATCTAGGCTGGATTACTGCAATTCCTTATCAGGCTGCTCAAAAAAGTCCATTAAGACTCTTCAGCTGATCCAGAATGCTGCAGCACTGGCTCCCTATAAAATCCAGAATACAATTTTAAATCCTTCTGCTCAACTACAAAGCTCTTAATGGTCAAGCACCAGAACACTGTGCTCCCAGAATGCAGGGTTACTCGTTTCTGATCTGTGATCTAATTCTTTTTTTATAGACTTGTATTTGTTGAGTTTTGCTTTAATAGTTACACAGATAAATTTTAACAAAGCATAAGACAGTCAAACTGTAGCAAACCTCCACCCCACCCCACCCCAAAGAGAAGAAGAAGAAAAAACAAAAAAACATGGCAGCTGTTGCGGTGGCAGCCTGGCTGACGGTGAGTGCCCTGTGTACTTTTGTTTCTTTTTCCTTCGTCTTGCATTTCTGTTTTCTCCCCTCTCCCTCTGTGTGTGCTCTCTCCCTCTCCGCCCCGGAGCCCGGCTGATGATCCGCACCTGTGTCCCATCAACCTCCACCTCCGCCCACCACACCTGCTAGCCAGCAGCCTCATCTTCAACAGTATTTCTACCCCGGTTCTGCACTCCATCTCCGCTTGATCGTCGTTGCTGCAGTCCGGGTGCCACTTCTACGTTCTAGCCTTCTGATACCTCGCTCTCTGATCTCTTGACCCCTGAATCTAACCCTGTCTTTTCTTTCTCCCCGCCAGGTCCACTCACCTCCGTCATCCAATCAGCCAGTCAGCTGGGCTCGCCTACCTGCCTTCTCACCTCACCTCACCTCCGCGGCGTTCCCCCGGCTTCCCTCCACGCTCCTCGCCCTGCCCCCTCTTGGTCGCCTCACCTGAACCTTTCCAGCCCCGCCGGCTCCTCAGCCCCCCACGCCCACGTCTGCCGGCGTCCAACTTTCCCCCTTTCACCTCCCGTCTCTCCTTTCCCCTTTTTCCCTCAATATACCTCTTTTGTAAACTGACAAGCGTTGCGTTTGGGTCTGTTCTGTCCGAAACCACAACAGCAGCGACATTGCATAAATGTTAACCTAAACAGTTTAGCATCGTATGGTTAACTAAGTTGTATCGGCTTTCCTTAAGAGCATTTCACCTTCCAGTTTCCAAGGTCTCCCCAAGATCACAGTTCCTCAAGAATGAAAGAAAGGGGTTCAAGGACGAGCCATGTTGAAATCTCTTTCAGCCATCAACCAACTGAAGGGCTTTTAACATCCTTCAAACAAAGAGAAATCAATTGTCTAGCTAGTACTAGACATAAGTCAGTCATTTTCTTCACTTTGCTGTTCAGCATATAGCCCTTTGGATAAAATTTAAGAATACAAATCTTAGGACAATTGGGCACTGGATTCAAAGTGATTTGAGAGATGCATTTTATTCATTCCAGAACTTTCAGATTTCATTTCTTATTCAGTCTATCTGGAGTAAAATAAGTTTGAGTTATTTTATGCTCAGTAGAGTCTTTATGATTTATTACCAGTATATTATAGTGTAAGGATATTTGACCCTTGTCAAAGCAATTATTCACTGCCAGATTTTTTAATATAGGCAAAGGAGGTTGTTTATCAGAATTTGTATGTGCATAAATAAAAATCCTTAACTGTAAGTATTTGAAGAAGTGTACTGGAGGTATATCATGTTTGCTTCTAAGTTCTTCCAATGAAACTAGTTTGTTCTCTTTGTACATATCCATAATAGAGATGCCCTTTGTTGTCCACATTTTAAAGTCTTGGTATTTTTTGTCAGCAGAGATGCTATCGTTACCCCATATTGGTGAAAAGCATGAAAGTAAAGTAGATTTGCCCAGAAATTGTGCATTGTGCAAGACATTTATTGTGTTTCTCACAAAGAGGTTATATAAATCTGTAACAGATTACAATCTGTCTCAGGCCTTTCATGCAGATATTTTCAAGTTGTACCCATGGTAGGTAAGGTTCACGCGAGACCCAGTACATTGCAGCTCTAAGTTGAGCGACCCAGAAATACCATTGTAAATTAGGTAACTGTAACCCTCCTCTCAAATATGGTAGATAAAGAAATGATAACTGCAACCTTGACCTTCTGTTATTACAAATAAACTTTGTAAAAGTTTGCTTCATTTTTGAAAAGAACTACGATGATGGGGATAAAGGGATGGACTGAAATAAATATAAAAACTTGCCGTATATTTATCTTGACATTCATACGTTCATACGTAAGTGAGATTGACATAGATGAGCAACTATTCATGGACTTGGTTACTGTAGAAATTATAGGTTCATAGTTACAAGGTAGTCTTTAATGGCTGGGGTGATGGTGATGCCAACATATTTAAATCCTAACACTGCATTACTGAAAGGGTGACTACTGGATTTAATCGCTCTTGCTCATTCAAAAACATGATGGAGGATTATGTTTTGTTTATTTTAAAGACTGAAAAATTTCCAAATGTGTCGATTAAGTTGGTTAGATTAAGAATTGAGTTGTTTAGGTCAGTTAGAATAGTATTATCGGCATACATTACAATACAATGTTCGGTGTCTAATACTCTTATACCTGAAATTGAGGGATGTGATCTCACCACTATTGCAAATGGTTCCATTGCTTAAAAACAAATAGCATTGGCGAGATAGGGCACCCCTGGCGGGTACCCCTAGGAGTCTGAAAGGCGAAGATGGAGTAGTTGGTGGAGACTTCTGCCATTGGGCCAGCATAGTGTCTCAATCCATTTTTTAAAGTAGTTCCCAAAGCCAAAGCGAGATAGCACATCAAATAAATAATTCCACTCCACTCTGTCAAATGCCTTTTCAGCATCTAAAGACAGAATGGCAGTGTCCAGGGCCCCATCCCTAGCATGTATTAAATTCAACACCCTTCTGATATTGTGGAAGGCCTGACGGTTCTTCACAAAACCATTTTGATCCGGATCAATCACAGTTGGAAGTTCTAATTACAGTCTTCTAGCCAATACTTTAGCGATAATCTTAGTGTTGGTATTAAGCCGGGAAATAGGTCTATATGACGTGCAATTAACGGGCTAACTAAGAGTGATCCAATTAGTTTGTCTTGATGCAAGCCCATATGCTAAGGTAATGGTAATGCTAAAATTCCTATGCTAATGCTCAGCTAAGGTTAGCTTAGCATGCTAAGACCATGTATGTCATAACTTGTATGTCAACTGGGAGCCCATCAGGCCCTGCAGCTTTACCTCCCTTCACATTGGCATATGGCATCAGCAATTTCTAAGGCCTCTAGTTTCCCAATCATATGTGCTTTGAAATCGTCTAATATGGAAGGAATGCTACATATACCATCCAGAAACTTAGTCTGTGATTCCACGTTTTCTGGGGACATATACAATGTTTTGTAGTAAGAAGTAAAAATATCATTAATTCCTTGAGGATCCGTAGATATCACTCCATGCTCTGTTTGAATTGCAGTAATTGCCCTGTCTACTTCCAATTTCTTTATCTGCCAGGCTAACAATCTTCCCGGTTTTTCACCTTGATTGTTGGAACGTTAGTATCGTTCGACTCAAATCAGGCTATTTTCTGTTTCTGATGTGGACAACTACTTGTATTGGGCTCTAAGTAACGTTAATTCTTGTTTATTTACATGTTCCTGGCCATCTCCTCTTTATCTTTATCACCTCATCTGAGTAGATGGGTTTCTTGGAAATATAAAACTGATGATTTAATTTGTTTAAGCCTATCAATCACTTGCTTAATTTTAGCTAGCTTAACCAAGCCTCTAATGTTCCAGGACGTACACTTTACATAAAATTTACATAAAAAGCAATATAGTAAAAAATCTGATATAAGAGTTTTCAAACCTGCCAGAAATACTATGAAAAGAAGCTTGATGTGTCTGTAAGATGCGATCTCGTTCTTTAAACAATTAGATAATATGTCGTTATCCCCCACTTAAAAATAAAATGCACATTTATAACCTCTAAATTAGTCCCAGTGCAGTCTCCCCAAACGAGACAGCATATCTTCCCTAGTAACATTAAGAGCGAAACTTGGTGCTTGACTGATCCACTAATAATGAATAGCAGATAAGAACAGATATTTGGATATAAAATTCACACGGTTTTCAACAACAGTCATTTTGTACATGAATGCTGTTCCATTTTCTTCTCCAACAGGCTGTACCCACCGCCCCGTCACATTTGTGGGATATAGGGATTAGGTATAGGAATTACAATCCCATTGTTAAGTCTTCAGTTTGCACTAAGTAGTGAGTATATACTGTACATATGTTTACATACTATTTAAAGAGAAAGACGAAATAGACTTAACTTTCACTTTTTGATTTTGAATTAAAAACATTAGCAGAGCAGATCTCATTTCAGTCACACCACAGCCTCTCTACAGAATCTTGGCCTCTATCTCTATCATGATCTTGTGGCTACAGGCTTACTTCAATTCCAGAACTGCAGAGCATAGAAACATTTTTTCTCCTCACCTCAGGTTAAAACAACTGGTTCCAGTTGTTTTAGTTGTTGAGGAGATGGATCTTCAGCTTAAGTGGTTTGGCAGCAGAATATAAGAGTAATACACATCAAACATCCAGAAACAGGATTGGCAAAGATATGGGACAAACTCAAACACACGTATGACTCAGGGGACAGCAAGATGCATCAACCCAAGGGGGAATGATCCAAGCTTCAACTTCATCTCTCACACAGATATGGCTCACAGGGCCAAGAAGGCAGTTGGGAAAGTCTCCAGCCACAAAACAGAGATATTTTCCAGAACCATTTTTGGTACTTGCGAGCCCTCAACGAAATCCGACGACTGGAATAAACTGTGTCCAATTAAAGGAAAACCACACCCTAGGTAAATCCCATTGAAGATCATAATACATTCTTAACAGAGAATAATGTGTGCTTTAAATGCTGTTCGTCATCACATATTACAAGGAGCTCTAAAATTAAAGTGCAATGTTCTGAAAATATAAGTAAAAGGCACCACACTGCGCTACAACCCGGACCTTTATCCTGGACAGAAGAGGTGGACAATGCGACAGAGCATGGCAGGGGAGGAGGAGGAACTCTCACTTCAAGCTCATATCACCACTAAATGCACAAACATCCGTGACAGAGATCTGACTGACTGATTCTGCTCTAAAACATGTCTTGTAAAAGTATATCCAGTTGGTCACAGAGACAAAGCAGTGAAACTGTATACAATTCTGGATGAGCAGAGCAACAGGTCCCCAGTTCGACCACAATGGCCAAAGTCCAAGTGCTCCTTACATGTTGAGTACATGTGCTGGGGTAGGGGGAAAAAGAAAAAAGGAAGAAGGGCCAGTGGCTATGAAATGTATTCTCTGGATGAACTGTCTGCATCCTGTTACCCAGCCTTATGTAATGACATTCCTAACAGATGAGATTCTAACCCCCAATGTGGCTCTTCATCATGCACACTTAAAGTCAATGGCACACATTGACCTGCAAGCCCTAATTATGCTTTGTAAACAAATAAATGGCTCACACAACCTACATTGTGCTCATAAGTTGGATCTTGGGTGGGTGATTTTAGGCAATGTATGTCTCTGAACTCTGAAGCGTGGTATGCACATGAACTGGGGAAATGAGAAATGGCGACTCACATGGCAGAAGGATGAAACGGTTTGAAATGAATAGGCCAACTATTGTGTAAAATAAATCCAAGTATTACCTCTGAGTATTATGTACTTAAAGCCTTTCAGAATAAACAAACACCTGTTTGATTGATTTTTCCCTGAAAGTGCATAAAAAAACATAATTTAAGACTATATCCGTTTCTGCATAAGAATACCTCAAATATGTTTTATGTACAGTTTAATCAGGATATCATTAAATACTTGCATGCAGTGCAATTTCTTCTCATAAATAAGGTGAACAGGAAGACAAATTACATTTAAATTGATGCTGTTTGCAGTGCATCAGTCAAGCAAATACAAGTGTATAGTTTCATATAGTCTATTGTTATCACATGTTCATTGCCTTATCAACCTAACCCTAACCTTAGCTGAGCATTAGCATAGGAATTTTAGCATTACCATTACCTTAGCATATGGGCTAGCATCAATGGACACATGGCTTGTCATTTCATTTCAGTTCATTTAAGTACTAGTCAAAAGAGTTGAAATCATGATTAGATAAATACAAGTGGACTGTTTTTGTAGCCTAAATAAATGTTAGGGTTCACTAGAAGGATTCAGAAGCAGACACTAGGCTGATGATTAGAACACAGGCAAGGTTTATTGACAAGAGTGCTCAGGAATGGCCAGAAAGTAGGGGAGAGGGCTGAGGCTTCCAATTCCGGCAGGGTTCCAGCGATGGCATTAGAAGCACCATTCAGGGCGGACAGATTGGCAGGCAGGCAGTAAGCAAGTACCAGTAAGCAAGTAGGCAGCGATTCACACACGGGACTGACTGAGGCAAACTGAAAAAAAGAATTTAGGTACAGGTCACAAATTACTCAACTAGAATTAGGCGAGTTGGCCAGAGCAATAAACCACAGGAGGTAACCTGGCGAAGAGTGGGAGCTGGACCAGAGTATTTCACTGCAGGAGTTGATTGTAGATCAGCCACAGGTGTGAGAAGCTGCAGGTGGTGATGAGCCTGGACATGCCCACAAACACTATCAGGACCAGACAGACAAGACTGACAGAGACAGCATGTAAGGGAAAATAGGGAAAATTGGGAAAACACAAGGGAGGGGGAAGAGGCAAAGCCTAATCATGACATTAAACACAAGTGGAATGCATTTGGTTTACTCTCTTCTCAAACGCGTGATTCCAAATTAGAACCTGGGTCATTCCGTTTTGTGTGTGTCTTCCTCCAGCCAGCACCTTCACTAATCAAGAAGGATTTCCTGCATTAGTTATAAAGGGTTGGAGCTCCAGTGCTCCCTTTCACTGCACAAGCGAAAGTGCGTTTTTTTTTACCCACCAAACAACATGCTTCAGCTTGACCAAAAGGAACATCAGTGTCATACTATTACATTCTATCAGAATTTGCCTCCTTTTCTTCATGCAGTCAGTATGTATTAATATTAATGAGGGGCATTTCACTGACCATTTATAGGCATTGGCATGTGCCATATTTCAAGTTGATTGTGATTTATAAATGCTCTGTACTTGTATAGCGACGTACTAGTCTTCTCGACTACTCAAATGCGTAGTCATACACTTCAAAAAGAAACTAGCATTTGACACGCAACCAGGGATTGAACCGCCGGCCTTCCGATTAACGGCCAACCCGCTCTATCTCCTGAGCCACAGCCACCCCATAAAGGTGAAAGGGGAACATGGCTTACAGGTGTGCGTATGCATGTTTTTTTTTATATATGTTTTCACAGTAACAGGAAGTAGGTGAGCATAACTGATCTGTTGTTTTATTACATCTGAGCTAATCCAGTAATATTTATGTTCATCTTGTGCCCTTGTTAGCATAGTGGAGATGTATTGATTGTTTTGTTGTGATCTACAATCTCAGATTATTATTTTTTTAACAATGTTACACTCTAATAATGAATCTAATAATTACATGTTAAAATATGATGGTGATGTATGGCATCATATTTTAACATGTTATTATGATCTCCATTTATTAGTCTCCAGCTACGTGAGCAATGGGCTGCTCTCACTTCTTCCATCAGTTAAGCAGCATCGGGACCCGTACCAGCTGACTACATCACAGTTTCTACAGAGCTTCTACATAGTTTTCTGCAAAGCTTAAACAAAATGGTAGGAACCAAAATGTAGGACCGATGTCCGAGCAAAGGCCTAGCGGTGTGGAATCAATACAAACAATGAAAAGTAACCAGAATGTGGCAGTCCATTATTTCCCCCAGCAAAGCAAAAATCTCAGTGATGAAGGTCAAGTTACAATAACAGTTATAAACCTGCCCAAAATAAGCCTCTTACTTTAGATCGCTCTTGGTAGCGATATAATGAGTTCCGTCTGTTACACAGTGGAAACCTCTCAGACTGGGATACTGACTGGCCAGGGTACTCCTCTGACTTTGTTGTGAGAGATATCTTAAAGAGGTGGTTTTGCTGTTGTACTTTATGTGCGCGTGGTGTATATTAATCTTCTGGATAAAAAAAAGTTGTCAGCAAACAAAAAAAAAAAACAGTCTGAGTGAAGACTTTCATATGGGGAAATTAAAGCTCAATGTTGAAGCAGGTCTCCTCCTGTAGCAATCTTGTTATTGAGTGCGGTCCTGAAAATGCAGCCTCTGGTGCTGCAGCTACATGCTTGCAATTTCAGTTCTCATTCGTTGTGTCAAACCCAAAAGCTTGTGGCAATCGGTGACTTTATGGATGCACCACCTCTCTCGACTCACACAGCCAGCCAAATGAATGGCTGTATGTTAAAAACATACTCACGGACCGGGGGGGCACACATAGGAAGTGGTCCTTCTATTGTGAGTGTTTGCATCTAGTCTTCCAGCCTTTGCAAGCGTGTTACACAACTAACAGGCTGCTCCTTGCCCTGCCCGACTATTCATGGGAGTCTGCATTACCCTAAGAGGTAACACTGGAGGTTCTGGCTATGTGTTGCTCATCTGCTATCACAAAGAGAGGTCTCATTTAAACAGTTTTTGGGGTACTCTGGCTTGATGACTGAAGAAGTGGTTTTGTGGACGGGGGTTTTGACTTTTCACTGCATATTGGAAATTCATGCACTTTCACTGCATATAATATACTGGCTTTTTGGAAATTTGCTGTTGTGTGTTTTTGCTTGCTGTGCTCCACCAACTTCTTCGTAGTGTTGCTGAATGTTTATATTTTGGCAGACCGAGACTTTTACCAGCACCCTGGCTAAAAACCAGCAACCGCTACAAGCTCATGACAGTATCATCTGTTAAAGTGAGAGATTTGCATTGATACTCTCTTCATTCTCCCTCTTTATCACAACAGTCTGCCCAGTCTGCTCGAGCTCTCTGCCACATCCACCGGACCCCACTCACTCATCTTCCCACTTCACCAGTCAGCAATAAGCAGTCAGTCATAAGTCAGCACTACTCTAGCTCTGTTATTCTCCACTCTTGTTTATTTTTCTTTGTTCGAGTCCAGCGTCCTTTCTTCTTTTTCATTTGACTTACTATTTGAATTGTTTTCCATATGTCCTCCATTCCTCCTGTTCTTCTATCTTTCACCTACTTATGTTCTTATTATGTAAGGCTGCACATCTGTCACTGGAAACATTGGCAGGGTTTCCACTGTTTTCTAGAGATCATTTTGCAGGACTTTTCCAGGACATTTTCAACGATGATCTAGCTGGTTGTGACAGACAAGGTTCACATCACACACTAATATGTTCCTCTCAGCTGAAGTCTGATTTTAAAGACGTGCAATCTGTCGTTATAACTTATCTATGAAATCATCTATTACATGCGTAGAAATGATGAGAAATAGATTTTGCCTTGTTTTTAACTCTGTTTTGATATTGTTTTTTCTTTATAGTACAGCCATTGTAGTTTTTGTTTAATTTGGAAAGAAACAAAGAAATGTTCTATGATTGGCAAGTGTGTTCTTATGAATTATATTTTAACCACTGCTGCCTGAACAACAATAACTGAATGCTTACTAACAAATCCCAGCACTCTGTGTAACATTATAGTTTTCTAAAATTTCTGTGATACTTAGCCCATATGTACTTTATTTAAACTTCACAACAAACTTGGTGTATTAATATTATACAAGTGTAATACAGTCAAAAATCTGGGACTCCATCATAGGTGCACAAACATCAAAAGTTAAATGATGTTCTAAAAAACGCGTCATTATAGGAAATTAAAGCAAGTCGTGGTTTAAATCAGTTTATCACACAATATGTTAGCCCCTTTACTAACAAAGCTAATCACAAATCGCTGTGAGCTTATACTGAAAGGATTCATGTCATGTTACAGTCCTTTTTATCACAACGTAGCAATGCATTAGAAGAGACGATGTTAGCTATGAAGTTTGTCACTATGAAGAAGAAGAAGTCATCTGGTTTATTAGAAGTAACAAGAAATTGGACAAACAGGGGACCACACGTATTATTTAACACAAAAGCCGTTATTTTTCTCTCATTTTCCATGACTGAAACATTGGTCAACTGTTTTGCAGGTTTTCCAGGACACACGTTTACCCTGATTTTGGAGCCTAATGCAGACACAGAAAAGTCAACTGGTAATATGTGAAGTGTTTATTTACAGGAGGTGAAAACTTACTGATGAAGAAACTCCCTACAAAGCAAAAGCAAAACATAAATCCAGAAATGACAATCAGGGAACCAGGGGTACACAGATGAGAGAACACCAAGAACTGGAGGCAAAACCTTCAGCTGTGGAAAACAATGAAAAACAGACAACCATTGAAATAAACAAGGGGAATGGAGATAACGAGACCAGTGGCATGTACTACGAATCAAGGTAACTGGCTTATCTAGGTAACTTCAGGAGTAACTTCTTGACGTTGGGTGTAACTTCCCGGTTAACCCGTACTACGAAAGGTGGATAGGTGTTACCCGAGGTTTTGTTCGTGGTTAACTCGAGGTTATCCTGCACGTGGACTACACACCACATCTGTACTCAGTGTTGATGATGAGAAGTAGGGTATTAATCCACACCACTTCATAAAATGTTTAGATTTCATCCTGACTTGTTCCACTGCGGTTGCAATGAAGTTCTGAACACAACAGCATCACATCAAAACAGCGAGCCCTGCAGCCTCAGGGATTTTAGGGAGGAATCTTAATTAACGAGATAATTTCTTAGATGTAGCTCATCTGTAGTCTATAATTGAATTCACATATTTAGATTTTTACGTGTCCAAAAATAGGGAGCCAGGGTTGGGGTTAATAACCGAGGGGAAAAAAATCATAGATGAAAGTGTGAAACTTACAAGAAGAAAAATCAGAAATTCCCATAAAAAAATCGAAAATCACTCTGGTGTTTTCTTCTGAATACGCCTCTCTAAGGTGCATGATAGTGATTGCGGGCTGAACTCACGAGTATTTCCTCACTGCTAAATCTGATTGCAAAGTTTAAAATAACTTTCCAATGCATGCATGCTAGACAGCAGACTGTGTGTGTGTGTGTGTGTGTGTGTGAGAGATGTTGCAGTCTTGCAAAGTGAAGTTTCTCTCATAAATGTGTGACTATAATGTCAGAGAATGGACCTTTATGTGCAGTTGTACCTTTACATCTTAATCATATTCACATAAAAGAAGGGCCCATAAAATACATTAGATTATACATAGATTTTAACTACAATAAGAACACTGGGAAGAAGGCTAAAAAATTTACTCCATACGATGCCAACAAGCCTCCCTGGTCTTGTCATCCGCCACGATATTAGATTTAGCCGTTAACTTGTCTTTACATTCATAATTCACTACCAATGTGCATTCCTCTGGAGAAATATGGAGCAGGCGCCGTTGCGAAAACACTCTGCCTGCCGAATACATCCCTTTTATGTGTATGCCCACCAACTCCAATTAATCCAATCTGCCATGGTACCGTTTAACACCAGTGTAGGCGGTCAGAGTTTGTCAACCCTGAGTTTGCCTGATAACCCTGAGTTAATTCTGAGTAGGTTGAACTCCCTTCATAGTACAGGCCACTGGTGAAAGACATTAGACAATCAGTTAGACACAGGAAGTAAAACAAGACAAAGGGCACTAACAGGTAACACTGAAAACCTAAAACACAGCCAACCCAAAACTGTAAGAGTTCCCTCCTCCTTCTACCCATTACATGGGTGAAATCAGGTAGCTCTGAGAAGCAAAATACACTCTCGTGCACTTGTTTATATCTTTAGTGTTACTGCACTTCAAATCAATTCAGCATATACATAAAACTTAATTTAAACTCATTTAGTACATTCGTTTAGGGCAGATAGGATATAGAATCCCTCCACCATGTTGTGGTTCTTCCCTGGGGTCCCTTTCTGGTTGGAATCCAATGGGCATCCAAATTAAGATACCAGTACAGCCATACCTCAACTACCTCCTTTCAAAGCAAAGGAGCATCTCATCAACTCCTAGCCCCTACAGACCCCCTGCAGTAATTTCAAATCTGCCATACATAATCTCATTCTGTGTCAGTATTGTTTCCCTCTCTTATTATAAATGTTAAATTCTCACCTCAGTCACATCTTTGTTGTTCTGCTTCTGGGATTCGGCTATTACTATTCAGGATAGAAATTAACGCATGGTTGGGTAGCACCATTACCCAACATGAGGCTCTATAAGGTTGCAACAAACAACAAAGAGGTCATTGAAGCCCTTCTGTCCAGAGACCATGCAAGTGGTCTAAAAGACCTCGACCTTTGCGCAACAGTGCTTGCTGTCGAGTTTGCAGACCTAGTCTCAGCAAAACTAGACTTTCAGCTGAATGACATAACCTACTACTCAGACAGCAAGGTGGTTCTGGTGTTTTGTCACAACTAAGCTAATATGTTCAAAGTCTCGTTTCTGTTTTCTACAGTCATTTTATATGTTTTTGTGTCATCTGAGCTAATCCAGTGATAAATGCATTCATCTCGTGTCCTTAGTAGCACAGTGGGTATGTATTGATTGTTTTATTGTGATCTACAATCTCAAGTCAAATATTTTTGGGATGTTACATTCTTACATGTTACAACGTGTAGTAATCTAGGTGATTGGTGCTCATGCATAATCACGTAACAAGGTCATATGACCCGCAGCTAATCAGGAAGTGATAAAAGGTTTGCTAGTCTCAGTAGAGAGTCTTTTGCTTTCCACTGAGTGACCACTGTGCACTCTCCCTCTCGTGCAGGTGACAGCCAGACGAGACAAGTGTCCTGTCCTCCTTGGAGGAGATTGATTGATTGTAATGCCTGTCAGTATTGCAAGCTGTGTGGTGTAGAATTGAATGGTTTCAGTTAATGCTATTCTTTTGCTTTACTCATGTGACTGCTTGTCTGTGTGCTTCTGATGCTTGCTCTACTAATAGCATTTTCTAAACCTCTATTAAACAGCACCTATAGTTTGTCCTTTTTTAGTAAAGATTATTTGTATGTTTCAGTCTATAACTCACGTGGCCACCAATCAGCCTTTGTGGATGTAGGGATCTATAGATAATGGTAAACGATATACATGTGTCTATCTGTGAAGCTTAATGAGTTTTAGCCCTGTGATATTTATGTTTTTTATCTATAGCACCGGAATTCTCCCTCCCTCTCTCTTCTGTCTTCCACAGTCACAGATCGGGGCGGTGTACGAGCCAACCTGACCTTTCTACTCTGAGAACTACACTGTTTTTACCAACAAATTTATTATTGGGCAAATTTTACTAAAGTTATTTTAATTGGGATTTTAACAATATACTTTGTAATAAAATTTACTTACTGTTGTACAAGGTATGCCTCTTTGTAATTGTTCCTGTTCAGGGTAAATCAGAGTTTGCAACACACAAGCTAATATATCAAGGGTTTAAAGGTTCCTACTGCCTTAACAGGAGGTGGCGTTGTCAGGTCCAAAAAGATGTCCTTTCTACTCTCCAGGCACCACAGTTTGATAGTAGAAATCTTTAAGAAAGAGTTAAAGGTTCAGTGTGTAATATTTCTGAGGATTTGTTGATAGAAATGCAATATAATATCCGCAACGATGTTTTCAGTGGTGTATAAAGACCTTACATAATTAAGTGTTATGTTTCTGTTACCTTAGAATGAGCCATTCATCATGGCATTCTTCTTCTGCTTGTATAATTCCGGTAGTGTAGCTAAATGCTAAACTCCCATTAAAAACGTTGCACTGTTTTACGACAAGCTGAAATTATGGCTGTCAGTACTACTTTGTGTTTCTGTTGTATTTAAAAAAAAATTAAAAAAGACATCTTGGTAAGATTTGCAGATTGCTTATCTAATTAAAAAATGAAAATGCCTTTTTGATACATGAATGCCTTCATGAATTATGTGGTTTATAATGGACTGTGGTGCAGAAACAATGAGGTTTACATTTTCCTGTTATCTGTCAGTGGTCATACTTGATGCACTAGATGTCACTTTGGTGTGTTAGTCCAAATGAGCCAACCCTCCCAAGATATATATTAAATTCTGTAATATATTCCTGTAAAATATATTGCAGGAATATGAGACATCATGTAGTACTTCATTTCTTGATGATTAATGAACAAGTAACAATAATATTCAGAAACATATGGTTTTACTGAATGATTATGTAAATATAATTTCTTAATATATCTACGTAAAGAAACCTCATTTCTTGACTGGCAACTCTCTGCTATCTCATAGATGACATCTTTTGTCGTTTCTGTTAGCTTTGTAATTCTTGTGATTATTTGTACACATTCAATTTTGTGGTTCTTCAGAATCCTCTTGCAACATGTATAGTGTGCCAGGCCAATGTACACTTTAGCATTTTCACTCATTGCACACTAATATTTAACCTTAGCCTAAAAGGTATACAGCCCTAAATTTGACAACGAAAATGAGACCTTTAAAATTTGAACCCCTTAAATTTGTTGTAAACTAAACTGTGCATGGTGCTTATGATAAAATTCCAACAGCAAGAGTAAAAAATATACACGAGTGCAAAACAAAACCCTTCTGTCAATTCATTCAAGCTGAATGTGAGAGGAGACTTCCCATGAGAGCACAGACAGCCACCAAGTGTCATACAGCCACATTTTACTAGCAACACACAAACAATAACTGAATATTGATCATAATCAGCATTCAACAATGAAACATTCTTTGCAGGTTAGTAGAAGCTGAAATTGAGCAGAATTAAACACAAGGTCCGTTTCTGCCTCTTTTAATGCACATTTTCAATTTGCACATAAATCATATGTAATTTGTTAATTCTTCAATAAGCATATTTTCACCTTTTGGACTTGTGAATTCACACAACATGATAAAAATGAATATGTAGGTCTCATTTCAGTCACTCCACAGCCTCTCTAGAGTATGTTGGCCTCACAGGAACCAGGCTGCAGAATCTTAAATGTAACAATTTGAAAAACAGCTTTTTTAAACCAGGGGTAGAACAAGGCATAGATCACGGGGTTTAGAAAGGAGGTAAATAGAAAAGAGAGAGCCCATACGATGAAGCTGAAGAACTGAGCGTATTGTCACCTGCAAAAGAGACACAGTAATATGGGCAGAAACATATTAGGAACACAACTACAAGAACCCCAAGAGTCCTGGCTGCTTTCAGTTCAGATTTCTTTGTTAGAGTCACAGAACTTTGGAGTGTGACAGCTGTAATATGAGATTGCATGGCTGAGCCTGAGACACAGCTGCAGCAAACACT
>NW_024040596.1:28506691-28661995 GCF_014851395.1 Micropterus salmoides
TCTCAAATCACTTTGAATCCAGTGCCCATTGTCCTAAGATTTGTATTCTTAAATTTTATCCAAAGGGCTATGCTGAACAGCAAAGTGAAGAAAATGACTGACTTATGTCTAGTACTAGCTAGACAATTGATTTCTCTTTGTTTGAAGGATGTTAAAAGCCCTTCAGTTGGTTGATGGCTGAAAGAGATTTCAACATGGCTCGTCCTTGAACCCCTTTCTTTCATTCTGAGGAACTGTGATCTTGGGGAGACCTGGAAACGGAAGGTGAAATGCTCTTAAGGAAAGCCGATAAACTTAGTTAACCATACGATGCTAACTGTTTAGGTTAACTTATGCAATGTCGCTGCTGTTGTGGTTTCGGACAGAACAGACCCAAACGCAACGCTTGTCAGTTTACAAAAGAGGTATATTGAGGGAAAAAGGGGAAAGGAGAGACGGGAGGTGAAAGGGGGAAAGTTGGACGCCGCAGAAGGTGGGCGTGGGGGGCTGGGAGCCGGCGGGGCTGGAAAGGTTCAGGTGAGGCGACCAAGAGGGGGCAGGGCGAGGAGCGTGGAGGGAAGCCGGGGGAACGCCGCGGAGGTGAGGTGAGGTGAGAAGGCAGGTAGGCGAGTCCAGCTGACTGCTGATTGGATGACGGAGGTGAGTGGACCTGGCGGGGAGAAAGAAAAGACAGGGTTAGATTCAGGGGTCAAGAGATCAGAGAGCGAGGTATCGAAGGCTAGAACGTAGAAGTGGCGGACTGCAGCAACGACGATCAAGCGGAGATGGAGTGCAGAACCGGGGTAGAAATACTGTTGAGATGAGGCTGCTAGCAGGTGTGGTGGGCGGAGGTGGAGGTTGATGGGACACAGGTGCGGATCATCAGCCGGGCTCCGGGGCGGAGAGGGAGAGAGCACACCAGAGGGGAGGGGAGAAAACAGAAATGCAAGACGAAGGAAAAAGAAACAAAGTACACAGGGCACTCACCGTCAGCCAGGCTGTCACCGCAACAGCTGCCATGTTTTTTTGTTTTTTTTCTTCTTCTCTTGGGGTGGGGTGGGGTGGAGGTTTGCTACAGTTTGACTGTCTTATGCTTTGTTAAAATTTATCTGTGTAACTATTAAAGCAAAACTCAACAAATACAAGTCTAAAAAAAGAATTAGATCACAGATCAGAAACGAGTAACCCTGCATTCTGGGAGCACAGTGTTCTGGTGCTTGACCATTAAGAGCTTTGTAGTTGAGCAGAAGGATTTAAAATTGTATTCTGGATTTTATAGGGAGCCAGTGCTGCAGCATTCTGGATCAGCTGAAGAGTCTTAATGGACTTTTTTGAGCAGCTGATAAGGAATTGCAGTAATCCAGCCTAGATTTAACAAATGCATAGACTAGTTTTTCTGCATCTTTCTAGACAGGATGTTCCTGTCCTTGTAATATTAGGTTGGTGAAAAAAGGCAGTCCTTGAAATGTGCTTAATGTGAGAGTTCCAGGACATGTCCTGATCAAAGATAACTATGAGATTCCTCACAGTGGCAGTGGAGGCCAGGGCGATGCCATCCAGATACAGGCTGCAGTTCCGGGTCCACCCCTGCAGAAGTTCAACGGGGTGGTCTGGACTGCGGTGCAAGCGGGGCGAGCCAGGTGTTGGGACAAGAAGTTCGCTCTCTGCTGGAAAACGGGGCCAGAGAGCTTATTTCCCCGCCAGTCAGGGAGTCCGGTTTCCACAACCGGTACTTCATAGTTCCCAAGAAGAATCTCTGAGAAGATTCAGGTTCAGGATGCTCACCATCCCCGCCATCATCAGTCACATCCAATCAGAGGATTGGTTTGTCACGATAGATCTACAAGACGATTTCCACATCTCCATCCGTCCCTCTCACAGGAAGTTCCTTAGGTTCGCCTTCGGGGACGCGGCGTACCAGTATCGGGTTCTTCTATTCAGCCTACCACTCTCTCCTCGCACGTTCACCAAATCAGCTCTGGCCCCGCTGAGGCTCCAGGGCATCCGCATATTAAACTACATCGACGACTGGCTCATCTTGGCTCAGTCTCGGGAGTTAGCGGTTCGGCATCGAGATGTCGTCCTCGCCCACCTTCAGCGTTTGGGGCTGCGGCTCAACGCAAAGAAGAGCGTGCTGACGCCCGCCCAACGGACTACGTTCCTAGGGGTGGTGTGGGACTCGACGATGATGCGGGCCCACCTGTCGCCTGCACGCGTCCTCTCCATTTGTACTTGGTGACCAGAGTGAAGCTAGGCCGCACCATCACTGTGAAACACTTCAGAGGGTGTTGGGTCTCATGGGCAGCGTCCAGCGTAATTCCGTCTGGCCTGCTGCACATGAGAGCCCTGCAGTGGTGGTTAAAATCCAAGGAATTCTCCCCGAGGGGAAATCCGTTCCGTCTGATACAGGTTACGAGCAGGTGCCTTCGTTCCCTGTCAGTATGGAGGAAGCCTTGGTTGGATGCCTCACTCGCAGGGTGCTCCTGGCAGGAGCATAATTTCTCTTGGCACCTAAATTGCCTGGAAATGTTGGCGGTTTTCAGAGCTCTGAGGAGTTTTCTGCCCGCTCTCCGTGGTCACCATGTCCTTGTCAGGACCGACAACACGGCGGTGGTGGCCTATTTGAATCACCAGGGGGGTCTGCGCTCGCGCCCGTTATTCAAACTGCCACATCAGATCCTCCTGTGGTCCCGGCAGAGACTGCTGTCCCTCAGAGTGACATACGTCCCTGGGACCCAGGACCAGGAGGCAGACCTGCTATCGAGACATGGGCTGAGGCCCGGGGAATGGAGACTCCACCCCCAGGTGGTGGAGTTATTATGCAAAAGGTTTGGCCCCAGAGACGTGGACTTGTTTGCGTCTGAAGAGACTATGCACTGTCCCCTGTGTTTCTCCCTCTCGCCCCCAGCCCCGCTAGGGCTGGATGCCATGGTGCAGACGTGGCCGAGGCTGCGCCTGTATGCCTTTCCCCCTGTCGCTCTGCTCCCGGGGGTTCTGGAGCGGGTCCGTCAGGACGGTGTCAGTCTATAGTAGCCCGTTTTGGCTGGCCCGAGTGTGGTTCTCGGACATAATATCGCTCCTCGAGGGCCCGTCATGGCAGGTCCCCCTGAGGAGGGACCTGCTGTCTCAGGCGGAGGGCCAGGTCTTTCACCCTTGCCCCGCCCTGTGGAGACTGTGGGTCTGGCCCCTGAGGGGGCCCAGTTCCTGGAGGCAGGCCTGACTGCGGGAACAGTCAAGACGCTGCTCAGCTCCAGAGCCCCGTCCACGAGAAGGACGTACGGCCTGAAGTGGAATGTGTTCACCACCTGGTGTAGAGAACGGGCTGTGGCCCCAGTTACCTGCCCGGTTACTATGGTACTGGAATTCCTCCAGGACCGTTTCTCTGCTGACCTTTCCCCATCCACACTCAAGGTGTACTGTATGTGGCTGCCAGGGCGGCGTTCCACGCCCCTCTGAGGGATGGGCCTCTGGGGAGGCTTCCACTGGTTGTGCGCTTCCTCCGTGGAGCCCGGAGGAAAAGACCCGTGACTCGTTCCAGGGTTCCCACTTAGGACCTGGCGGTGGTTCTCGAAGCGCTGGCTGAGGCCCCCTTCGAACCCCTGGAGTCGGCTGAGGCCAAGCACCTGACCCTTAAGATGGCCTTTCTCCTCGCTATCACCTCTCTGAGGAGGGTGGGGAATCTCCAGGCACTTTCGGTTTCTCCTCAATGCCTGGAGTTTGCCCTGGGGAGGGTCAGAGCCAGAGAGGGTCAGTGTCTCATTCCCCTTCTCGGGGAACAAGGGTTACATAAGTAACCCAAGACGTTTCATCCAGTGTGATCGATAATATAATTGAGTATCATCTGCATGAAAAAACAAAGGTTTATGTTTGTTTCCTGATAATATTGCCTAAAGGAAGCATATATAAAGTGAACAGGATTGGTCCCAGCACAGATCCTTGTGTGCATGGAGGATTCATCATTAACATGTACAAACTGAGACTGATCTAATAAATAGGACTTAAACCAGCGTAGAGCGGTTCCTTTAAAGACAATTAAATGTTTCAGTCTCTGTAATAGGATATGATGGTCAATGGTATCCAATGCAGTACAAAGATCTAATAAAAGTTTTTCATGTGTAAATTTGGGCCCAAAACCCATGTTTCAAGTGACAGCCAAGTGTCGTACAGCCTTACATAACAGGAACAGATACAGAAAAAAGATAGAAGAACAGGAGGAACAGAGGACATGCGGAAAACAATTTGTAACGTAAGTAAGTCAAATGAAAAAGACTGAAGGAAGTTGGACTCGGACAAAGGAAATGAAACAAGAGTGTAGCATAACAGATATAGGGTAGTTAAGTGAACAGAGGGGAATTGCAGAGAAAGTGATGAAGATGATTATGGTGTGTGGTATGTACAAACAGTGTGGATTTGTGCATTTTATATCAAATAAATTTTGACTACTCCAAATTCTTTCTCTCTCCCTGAGAGAAGGAGGAGGGGTTTGGGATATCAACCCTCAATGGACAGCTGAAGCGACTCCAAGGAAGAGGTGAAAGGTTTTCTCTCCCTAAGTGCTGTTTCTGGGCAGTTCGTAAAACGCGGTGCCTGACTGTTAAAATGACAAAAGAGACATTCACCAGAGACTAGCTTTCTCCTGAACAGCCTATCGGAACTCTTAGTAAGAGAGGGAAGGAAACCCTAAACTGCCCCCGCCCCCACACGCATTACCACAGCAACTGACCTTGCTCTTTGTTTAATTACCTCACATCAAAGGATATTCTCCTCTTCACGCCCAGGTGTGAGAAACTCCAGGACACCAGGGACAGCCCTGAACTCCTTTGTGTAAACAAAAGAGTACTCTCTCAAAACTCAAAGCATTACCTTGTTTAATGAAATAATCTTTTAGTTTAGTGCCATTTGAGTAGTTATGTTACCATGTTGGTGTATTTGTTGTTGAAAGATCTAAATAAGTTAATTTTGCAGTGTTTAATTTTTGGCAAGGATCCCTGATTTTTTTTTAATTCATTCTATGTTGTAATCAATGCTTTGTCCACAACACTTTCTGACACTTCCTTTAGAAATGATGATAAAGAATTGTCATCCTATACTCCATTAATTTTCCAGCTCAAATTTATGGTTAAAAATGACTAAATTCTCCAGCTCCTGAGAAGATTGTTTTAGGATTAATCAGAGCTATCCTCATGTAACCCAAGCTCCCCCAAGTGGACAAAATAAGTATTACATGCCATCGTCTGAAATGCTAGCCTCAAAGTTGAACAACTGACAATTGTTTTCCTTTTATCAAGTGCTTAAACTAAGAACGGTATAACCGTTTGACAGTTAAGGTTTGATTGTGGGAAGATATTTGATTAAAATACGTGCAAATAGATTTTCGATTAGACATATTGAAAGTTAAGAAGACAGTCTCTCAGGCAAACCGAAGACAAGCCATCCCTCAAGGGAACAAAGGACTGCCCTCTGGGAACCACGCCCCAACAGACAAAACAGCAACACATGCTCTTGTTCGCTCTCTCTTGTCCTCTGTTTGTTCCTGACTCTCCAGCTGCGCTTCGGCACGCACCTAGCGTGCCCCTCTCCCGGCAACACCCTTCGGCCCGGCGCAACAAAGCCTTTGTTCGTTTTCAAGCAACACACACGAAGCGCCGCGACATCAAGCTTTCCCTCGTTTCAGCAACTTTACTTGCATTTTATTTTCTTTGGTTTTGTTTTGTTAAAAGTTATCAGTCTGTTAAGTTACACTAGTTTAAGTGAAGAACGACCAAGTTCTTTTCTTTTTTAAGCTTCATTCGTCGAGCTAACCCCACTGAGGTCGGACCCCGCCAAGTGGTCCCACCAGCAGTAACTAAGGACGACCAAACCTCTGACCCGAGCCAGGGTTGGGAAGGCCCACTGCAAGTTTCTTCAGTAACCCGGCTGGGAGAAGCGACACGCAGTAAGACCAAAACCCTGCATTCTGTGATGTCCAATACTTGTTAATAGATTATCTTTAACTCTTAAAACTCATCGCTCGCGGTGATTAGCTGCCCGTATGAGTCAAATGCTCCCCACAATAGAATCCCACGTTCTCATCGTTTAGCCATTGTTTATTTCTTGGATTTATATTTTAACCGCATTTTTATATTCACCTTAATTAGTTAATAAATTTCACTGTAACAAAAGGAATTGTGTGTTGTATTGCCTATCTCCATGTCCCTGCCACGAGAATTTACCCCTTCGATATGAGACTGACTGATTGATTTAAGATTATTGAGCGATAATTAACTAACCTATCACTAGTGAATAATTGTATAATTATTAAAGCCATACTCAGAGGTCCGGAGACTCTGGGCGAATTGGATCTCCGGTGGTGCCCCGAAACGAGAGATTTATGGATTAATAATTTCTGAATATTAAAATTCATAATTTGGTATTAATTCTCATAAATCTATTAAAACATAGTAGTCATGCTACATGTGATATGAAGAACAAGACAGGAGGGAAATCGGTGCCCAACAGAGACTGAGAGCGAAAGGGGAGGAGGGACAAACTGAATGTCAGAAAGAGATAAATCAACTGTATGATAAAGCGTTCTGGTCAGAAGCTGCCAGAGCTGCAGCTCCTGCTTTCCTCCTCTCACTGTTTGATGGAGGTTGATGACGGAGCAGAGCTCTGCTTTCCACAACTCCTCAACACCTCCTGCAGGAAGCCGACACTTCCTCGGTCCGAAGCTGTATTTCTGAACATTCTTGTATCCTCCATGTCTCTTGCTCACTGTGGCTCTCAACCTGCTTGTCATCATCTCAGTCTCCCACTTCAGGCAGAGATCAATTCCTCAGCAGAGCCTTCACGTTTAAGTTTTAGAAATATGAGAAATGTACTTTTAATTAGTGCTTTTTCTAGCTTTTTCACAATTGTCTTATGCTATGTGTAATGATACTTTCCTCTTTCCCTCCAGGCAGCTCCACACACCCACCAACATCCTCCTCCTCTCTCTGGCTGTCTCAGACTTTCTCATGGGCCTCCTGCTGATGCCGGGAGAAATCATCCGACAAACATCCTGCTGGTTTCTTGGTGACCTCATGTGTTCTCTGTATATTTATGTTAAGTGCATTATTCCCTCCGCCTCAATAGGAGACATGGTGTTCATATCAATTGACCGATATGTTGCTATTTGTCACCCTCTGCATTATATACCACCAGAATCACTGCGAGAAGAGTTAAACTTTGTGTTTGTCTGTGTTGGTTCTGTTCTGTTTTCTACAGCAGTTTCTTTCTACAGTATGGCCTGACTCAACCAGACAGGTATAATTCCTGCTATGGAGAGTGTGTGGTTATAGCTCACTATATCGCAGAAGCTGTTGACCTAGTTTTGAGCTTATTTTTTCCAGTTACTGTCATCATAGTTCTGTATATGAGAGTGTTTGTAGTGGCTGTGTCTCAGGCTCGTGCCATGCGCTCTCACATTACAGCTGTCACACACCAACGTTCAGTGACTCTAACAGTGAAGAAATCTGAGCTGAAAGCAGCCAGGACTCTTGGTGTTCTTGTAGTTGTGTTCCTAATATGTTTATTCCCATATTATGGTGTGTCTCTTGCAGGGGGCAACTCGCTCAATACTACTTCTGTAACCTTTGTAATAAATTTGTTTTATTTAAACTCGTGTCTAAACCCTGTGATTTATGCCATGTTCTACCCCTGGTTTAGAAAAGCAGTTAAACTTATTGTTACTCTTCAGATACTGCAGCCTGGCTCCTGTGAGGCCAACATACTGTAGTGACTGAAATGAGATCTGCTCTATGAAAGGTTTTCAATTACCTTAAAATCCAAAAAGTGGAAGTGAAATTTATTTTTTCTCTCTTTTTAAATAGAATATAAACTGTATATATTTACAAGTTGGCATGAACTGAAAACTAAACAATCCAAATCTAATCCCTATAGCCCACAGATGTGACAGGGGAGGTGGGTCAAGCATGTAGGAGGAGAAAATGGAACAGCATTAAACTGACTAGATTTTAGATTCTCTTGCTTATTATCAATACTTTGTGTTATGGATATATTTCTTTTTGTACATAATCATATGTATATACACATCTGTTAACGCAAATAAATCAATCACACCCTTTTTGATATCACATTTTCACATGTCATGTGTTTTCTCAATAACTGACCCACTTCAAACATTCAGAAATCTGAATAATCAGATCATAGATCAGAAATGCTTTGCATCTCTAGGAAGGAATAATATCAACTATATCATAAGCACCACGCACTGTTTCTCTGTTTATTTCATTCAGTTTCATCCAGTAAACTGTGAACTTACAAACATTATACAAATATTAATAGTCTTTTCTCTTAGGAAACCTTTTCTTTGTAACAGTAGACATTGCAACGCAACACAGCAACAGCACATCTGATGTTATTTACATTGTGACTGTGTAACAAAACTCTCACATGCTTTACATGTATCAACTTCCACCAGCTTGATTGTGTGGTTATTAACTGAAATAAACTGAATTAAATAAGCATTATAAAATTTTTATGGGACACATTGTTTTGATGTTATTAATTTTATTATAGTGATATACAGTATTTGTATAGATTATAGGAAGTCAAGTAGTACTTTACAATATACACTTTATATGTCCTTTAATTAATCAATTAAAACAATTTGGACTTTAGAGAACAACAAAAGATACACAGACACACCAATACAAAAACAAAAAACAAAGCAAACTAAGCACTCAATACAACAATTTGCTGAATCAATACAAAAAGCACAGCAATAAGGGTGACAAAGTTAACATGTGTGATGTTTTAATATAAATCAGTGTATTGGAGGTACTCCCAGTTAAAAGAAAGAGTCCAGAATTCAACAAAAAATGCTGTTCTTTGTGGATTCAACCATGAACAACTCAGCTGCCCTCAGTACGTGCTGTACATAACTTGACAGTCAGAAAAACACCTTTCTAACATCAAGAATATGAAGCCAGGGGTCCCTTTGTTTATTGTTGTTGCAAGGAAAGGTAAAACTAAAACATACAAAGTGTATAATCAACAAATGCTTGCTTTCATCATGTACACATATTACTAGATTAGCTCACATAAAACTACAGATCACAGTCATGCTCACCTACTTCTTCTTACTGTGAAAACATATATGACTTTGAACATATTAGCTTAGTTGTGACAAACACCAGAACAACCTTATTGTCTGAGAAGTAGGTTATGGCCTCAAGGTCTAGTTTTGCTCAGATTAGGTCTGCTAACTTGACAGCAAGTACTGCTGAGCAAAGGTCCTGGGGCCTAATTTATAAAACTGTGTGTAGAATCCTCACTAAAAGTGTATGTGCTCCCAATAGCCAAAAAATTATTCAGACTTATAAAACCGTGTGTTGTAATAAATAACAATCAACTTGAAATGTGGCACATGAGAGGGAGCTCCATGTCCAACCCTTCAAAACGCCCATAGTTGCCTATAAATGGTCAGTGAAATGCCATTCATTGATATTAAAGAGGTGGTATTATTCACATTTTCAGGTTCAAAATCCTATTTAGGAGTTGTACCAGAACAGGTTTAAATGTTTTAATTAAAAAAAACCCATCATATTCTTTGTCATACTGCACATTGCTGCAGCTCCTCTTTTCACCCTGTGTCGAAGGCTTAATTTTAGCTATGGGGTGATACATCTTGTCTCTAAATGATCTTTGTTGGGAGTTGCACATATAGACATAATACAGAGACAGACGCCCCATTGGCTGCTGGGCGCAAGAAATGCGGCTGCCATCTTGAACCGGTCGTCCTCCTAGTTGCGCAGCTGAAGAAAGCAAGATGCGAGCACTGTGCAGCATATTCATGCTCAAATCGGCGATCCATTGCAAACAGGGCTCGAGGGATTACTTTTCACAAGTAAGATTTAACATTACTGTACTACTGGTTGTATTTTGTGAATAGAATATTACCAGAGTGTTGAGAAGGAGCAAGGGTCTTTGATATTACTGTACTGAAATCGTAGCCAGCTAGCTAGGCTATGTTTACTGCACTGGCCGGTGTTCACCCGGCTATGAACTGAGACTTGATAAGTCTACACTGACTTAGTTTACAACTGACACAAGAATGCTATTGTAGAAAAAAACAAATATTACTGGTATAACATTGGCCAGCGAATTTTACACAAGTGGCACAGACTGTATTATCAGTGTTGGGCAGTCACTACTTGTAGTCTAGCTAGTAACTTAGTATTTTTGTGGTAGCTTCACTATTTACTGAATCAACTTTTCAGTAGCTTAACTACTTTATTTATCAAGTAGCTTGGCCACGCAAGCTACACTTTTCTTGTCATGCAAAATTAGCGCAACTTAAAGTAGCTTCTTGTGTAGTGAACAGGTCTACTGCTGTGTTTGCGTTACTTAGCATGCTACATTTGACTGGGTGGTAGCTTTTGTGTAGTGAAGCTTTATTCATGGCAGAGTAACTGATAGCTTAGCTCACTACAATTTCCAAGTAGCTTGCCCAACACTGTGTATTATTCACATGTAATTCACCCTGACAAAAAGTAAGATACCTCTCATGTCTCATACCCACCCACTTACTTAAAATAAAGGCAGAACATCTGACTGTAGAATGGTTTGAAAATGAGCTTATTCACAGTTTTATCAACTATGGTTCATTATCAACAGATATACATCAAAATAGGAGTTTTGTTGAAGAAGTGAAGTGAAGTGGTTTTTTTTAATCTTCTAATCTTAATCTTAATCATATTAATATGTATATTGTATATTATATTTGTATATATTAACAACAACAGCCTCTCTTTGTCTCGGAAGACGGAAACCCATGACTTGAGCTTGGTTTGCGTCCCTCCTTTGTTTCCTCAGGCCACCTTGCAGGCTCCTGCAGACAAGTGTAGTTAATGTAAATTTTGCGTGTATAGGAGCTGCCCACTGGGCTGAAAGGAAAATGCTAGTAGAGCTTCCGGTCGCTAACTAGCTAGCTACCTACTGAAGTTTGTGTTTAAATCGTTGACAGTCCCTCAAGGCAACTTACCCTAACCTAACTATCACAGAAGTTTATGCCTAAACCTATGTCAGTAAATATACGTATGGCTAACTCTACAGCTGGTATGGTTAGCCTCCTTTATGTTGCAACGCAATAGCAAACTGCAGCATATCATACACATGCAGAATCAATGTTTTGTTTAAAATAGCCACGTTTTTTGTCAAAGCGTGTGTATATGACACTTCAGATGAGAACGGGTTGCTCCGCAGCAGCCATCGCTCCTGTCCCAGCACTCAACGGTATGGGCCGTTGGTCATCATATGTCTATGAACGCTACCTTTTGCCCGATGCTCAAGCCATCCTCAGTGTTCAATGGCCATGAGTACCCCATATCTGCTAGCCCATTTATCTATTACGTATATTAACTGTTGGTTTCACTTAATATTAATATAGTGATTTTTTAAGTGGTAGTAATTAATGTAATACTAATACCCATCTTTCATATTTAATAACGGAGGATTGGAGAGAACGTGATGAAGACGATGATGGTGATATGAAGAAGAAGAGAGGAGGGACATCAGTGTTCAATAGAGACTGAGAGAGAGGAGAGGAGGGACAAACTGAGTGTCAGAAAGAGATAAATCAACTGTATGATAAAGTGTTCTGGTCAGAAGCTGCCAGAGCTGCAGCTCCTCCTTTCCTCCTCTCACTGTCTGATGGAGGTTGATGACGGAGCAGAACTCTGCTTTCCACAACTCCTCAACACCTCCTGCAGGAAGCCGACACTTCCTCAGTCTGAAGCTGTATTTCTGCACACTCTTGTGTTCTCCATTTCTCTGCTCACTGTGGCTCTCAACCTGCTTGTCATCATCTCAGTCTCCCACTTCAGGCAGATCAATTTCCCAGCAGAGTTTTAGAAATACAAGTTCTTCAAACTTTTAAATTTACGTTATCCACAATTTTCCACTATATGTTATGATACTTTTCTCTTTCCCTCCAGGCAGCTCCACACACCACCAACATCCTCCTCCTCTCTCTGGCTGTCTCAGACTTTCTCGTGGCCCTCCTGCTGATGCCGGTAGAAATCCTTAGAAAAACATCCTGCTGGTTTCTTGGTGACCTTGTGTGTTCTCTGTTTGTCTGTGTATCATACACTATTCCCTCTACCTCTGTAGGAAACATGGTGCTCATCTCACTCGACCGGTATGTTGCTATTTGTCACCCTCTGCATTATACCACCAGAATTACTGAGAGAAGAGTTAAACTCTGTGTTTTTCTGTGTTGGTTCTGTTCTGTTTTCTACAGCAGTCTCTTTATAAACGATGACCTGACTCAACCAGGCAGGTATAATTCCTGCTACGGAGAGTGTGTTGTTGTAATTGACCATATCGCAGAAGCAGTTGACCTTGCTTTGACCTTTATTGTTCCAGTTTCTCTCATTGTAGTTCTGTATATGAGAGTGTTTGTAGTGGCTGTGTCTCAGGCTCGTGCCATGCGCTCTCACATTACAGCTGTCACACTCCAACGTTCAGTGACTCTAACAGCGAAGAAATCTGAGCTGAAAGCAGCCAGGACTCTTGGGGTTCTTGTAGTTGTGTTTCTAATATGTTTCTGCCCATATTACTGTGTGTCTCTTGCAGGGGGCAGCTTAATTAATACATCGTCTGTAAACTTTGTGATATATCTGTGTTATTTTAACTCATGTCTAAACCCTGTGATTTATACCATGTTCTACCCCTGGTTTAGAAAATCAGTTAAAGTCACTGTTACTCTTCAGATTCTGCAGCCTGGCTCCTGTGAGGCCAACATACTGTAGAGAGGCTGTGGTGTGACTGAAATAAGATCTGCTCTATAATGTTTTCAATGAATTTAAAATGAAAATATTTCTTCTCTCTCTTTAACAAGTATATACACAGTATATTTATGTTTTAGCCTGTGACCACTGACCACTTGTGACCACACTGAATAATGAATGAATAATCTGAATAATTAGATCATAATATCATCTATATCATGAGAACCATTCACTTTTTCTCTGTTCAGTTCATTTACTTTCATCCAGTAAGCTGTGAAATGACAAACATGATGCACATATTAAGTCAGTTCTCTCAGGAAACCTTTTTCTTTGTGACAGTAAACATTGCAGAGCAACACAACAACAGCACTTCTACTGTTATTTACATTGTGGCTGATGTAACAACACTCTCACATGCTTTACAGGTATCAAATTCCACCAGCTTGACTGTGTGTTTATTAAACTGAAATGAACTGAATTAAATAAGCATGATGAAATCATTTTGGGACACATTATTTTGATGCGATTTATTCAAGTTCACATAATGATTTAGTCTGTAAAATGCTGAGTATAGAAAGTTAAATAATACTTTACAATATACACTGTATATTGCATTTAACACTACAACTGCCAGGGTTCGTTGTATACCTATAATCGCCATAGCAGGTAAATTTTACCGCAATAAAAATGCCGTGATTTTTGTGATTATTTCTGCTACATGTTGCTCCAACACACTTTGGGAAACATTTAGCACATTGGCTGTGCATTTGCTATATACACCATCCCATATTTCAGGCATTTACATAATGTTTATTCTATTTTATTCATTGTCTTCACCGTGCAGGTCGTTTGCCTGCGCTGCGCACATGCGGCGGCTCTTTTGATGTCATCCACACGCCGCTGTTATAGATGTTATAGCCTAGTTATATTCTAAACACAGCTCGAATTTAAATGCAGCAAACAATTTACAAAAAAGACTGACTGTTGTACTGTTTTATAGTAAGTAATAATAGCCTCATAATGTGCTAGTTCTTACTGTTCTGCTTGTTTTTTCAGACTCCATCTGGCATTCAGAGAGTAACATATAGCTAAAAAGTCCACATAAAAGTAAAAATTATTATTATCAATTCCAAAATTCATAGTAGATTTTTACCCAACGGAAAAATGTATAGGCCTAATGATCACGTTTACTAAAAAATACACAGTACTGGAAAAGTTATAGCCGGTCAAAAAGCACACGAGGAAGCCGCACGCTCAAGGGACCGCAGAACACACATCTATCAGATGGAAAGTTAGTTTTGATGTAGTCTACACAAAACCTATGAGCAGCGGCTTTTATGCATGTTTACTTCATTCAAGTGGATCGCTGTCAGATGCAGAATCAACCCAGGACACATCGCTCAGCCCCCACCGTCACACTCTCCTTCACTCACTGCGCTGAGCAAGTTTAACGCCTGTAGTGGGAAAGGCGTTGCCAATAGCAACATAGAATGTTTATCTAAATGCGTGACATGAACTGCACTAAAATGACTGTATTCTCTATAGGGGTAAATTTTGCCCGCTGGCGCTTATAGGTATAAATGTCATTTTTTGGCTTTATATTGACATTTTTTAACAATAAGGGGTGCTACATAACACACTTTTAGGAAAATTCAGAGACTGGGGGGCTTGAATATTATATTGAAACAAAGATACATACAATCAAAAAACAGCCATGGGTAAATTTGACCTGTTGGCGGTTCTAGTGTTAATCCATCAATTGAAACATAATTTAGAAACACAATGTAATTGTATTTATTTTAAAAACCACATAACCATATAATTCTGTGAAAAACAATGAAAATAATAACTTAAGACTGTGAGCTGGTAACAACCATAAACTGGTACCAACACTGCCACAGGTTCCAACCTCCACCATACAGCACTGGGAGGTTAGAACATTACCAAGGTTGATTGGTTGATTGGTGACCCTAAAATTGTCCTTAGGTGTGACTGTGAGCGTGACTGGTTGTATGTCTATGTGTGGCCCTGCGATGGATTGGCGACCCGTCCAGGGTGTACCCCACCTTTGGCCCAATGTCAGCTGCGATTGGCTCCCACCGCGACCCGCAAGTTGGGGGTTTCTTAATATATGGTCAGGTTTGGCTATAAGCTGAATATCAAAGATATTCTAGAGATATTAATAAAATTATTAATATTTAAAATTATTAATTATAATTAATAAATACGGCACCACCCTGGAATCAGGGACCAATAACCAAATATGAGCCAAGTATGGTCAGTCTAAAAGAAGGTATGTCTACCTATAGAAGGCAAACAGAGAAGGGTGAATCTGTACACTGGCCGTGGTAACCAACTCTTACTAATACATTATAAACAAATAATCACAGGCAACGACTTCTTAAAATTATAAAAGGCTTTAATCAACTCAAGCATAGATCAATGATCAATAACTTTAGCAAGTAAATCACTATTAACTATTCTAAGCAAAATGAAATGAAGCTAATAAACAAATCATACGAAAACATACAACTATCTAGCACGCGTGTCTGTGTGTGTGTGTGTGTATGTGTGTGTGTGTGTGTGTGTGTGTGTGTGTGTGTGTGTGTGTGTGAGTGAGAGACAAAGGAGGGGGAGAGACTAAGAGAGGGGGATGGATCTGACCACCCACAGAATCGGGCAATCACTCTCCCCTGAACTAAAAAATTGGAGACCTCTGATGCTAGCCTGCTGTGGGTCACAGGTGTGGTTAGCTTCAGAGATCACGTGGTGTGTGCATGTGGGGTTAGTAAGCAGAAGGAGGAGAGAAAGGCACAGAGAAACTATATACACTAAACCAGTCTATCCTACAGCCACCAGCAGTGAATGATTCATTCAGCAGCGGTTGCTGGCTTTTGATTGGATAGAATGTGCTATTGCATCTGTTCTCAGAAAGAAGCCAACACCAAAATCCTTATTACTGTTGAAAACACTCAGCTACAACTTTATCAATGAGAGGAACGGTAGTGAACTTGTGTTCAGCAACCGTGTTCCTTGGTTTGATAAAAATACTGATACGTTTTCATGCATTAATAGGAACAAAGCAGTTGCGGCCCCGCGGGTGGTAACGGACACAAACAACGTGCGTAGTGTGAGAAATACATTATAAGTTGCTGATTTTTTGAATTTCACTGTAACTAACTTGTGAGAAATTAGCATTAGTTTCTAATCAAAGGCTGATTTACAATAAACGTCTTGTGGCATTTAGGTGAGAGTTTTAACATAGACCAATCATTAGACAGAGAAACATCTCTGATGCCTTATACATCTGCATTTCCTTTCTCAGCTTAGGAAGAGTTTTTGAGTGTATGCTAATACTCTGCCATTTGTTTTCCTTCAGTAAGGCAGTCCGCCTCGCAAAACGAGAGAGGAACCCGCCTGACTGCAGTGATTTGCGAGGATAATGTGTTGTTTTGGGTTTAGTGGGGCATCCAGGGTCTCTAGCAGTTATTGTGTAATGTCCATCATGTCTTTCCGGACTTGTAAGACCTCCATTGAGTCATGCACTAATGTGGGTTACGTCCCTCAGTTTAGCATGGTTGCTCACAAATGGCTGCTTTGGTGCTATGTTATGCCCAGATGGTCTGTTAGGGGTTTCACCCACTGCTAGCTCTTCCAGCAACTCTGAGTTGTGCCTTGATGGAGGATGCCATGTGACGTAGCTTGCTTCTGACAATGCTTCCTCAGGTAATGCGGCGTGGATGGATGCCTGGGTCTGTGACACATTAAGTTTAGCTTGTGCCTCTACATATTCCTTAGTGTGTGTTGCAACTTCATTTAGCAAAACTTCTGGAGAGGCGAACTGGACTTGATGGAGCCTTCTAGTTCTAACTCAGCTGCTTCTAATGCCTCAGCTTGGGCAATGGCTGCGGCTGCCTCTCTTTGGAGTGCAAGTGTGCTTAGTTCAGCTTCCAGCTTTGCTTTCCCCAATTGTAACTCTGCTTCCTTCGCTGCTCTTTGTACCTTGAGTTTCGCTTCTTTCTCAGCAAATGCTGCTCGTGCCGTTGCTGCCTCTGCTTTAGCAAGCACGCTTATTGCTGTACTAGATGTCGAAGAGTGAGAGCTCTTTGATTTTCGTGTGCTCACAGATGCATTGTCAGTCTTTGCTAGTTCCATTTTTTCTTGACTTGCTTTCCTACTTGCTTCTCAAGATGCTGAAACTCCAGCTGAATTACACTTTTTCACTGTACTGTCCTCGCTGAGGTGTGGCAACTCCAACAAGACAGTGGGCTAAACTCTCTTATATTCAAGAACGTGAAGAATGCCTGAATTCTTGCAGATTTATTTTCACTCTTCACATTGTACTGAATCCACATTGATAAGCAAAAGGGAGACTGAGAGTGAAACTAGAAGAATAACAATACAAAAATACTGCAATTAGTTAGCCACCTAGTTTCATGAACATTACTTTAAACTAACTATCTTGTAATGCTAACTTTTCCTTGTGCTACAATTATCATCCATAGTCTTTAACAATGTCACATTGTTTTTAGCCTTATAACTTTGTTTTTACAAAATGAAAATCAACATACTAATCAGTTGACTCAGTTAGAACAAAGATGAAATACATACATGCGATGCTTCTGCTGAGGAATCAACAGGTAAGATGTCCTTTCTCTGGTGTAATGAACGTCTGCATTGTTAACCAGTCTGCCGTTTCTACATACTTAGACCGTGGTAACTGTTGATTTTCCTTCCTACTTCCTGTTTCAGCCGAATTTACGGATGTCAAAATAAAAGCATATGAAACTTAAGTTGTACCAAGCTAAATGCATGAAAATTAAACTTAAATGCCTGAAGGGCAGAACACTTCCATTTATGGAAAGTTTGGGGTGGAAAGTTTGCCGAAGATGCGTTGTTCACGTGTACACATTTTCATGCAGAATGGCGACGCCGCTGCATGCTGACAAGCTGGGTGGACAGCATTCTGAGATGAGGCTACTCTCTGCAGTTCTGCTGCATACCACCAGTTTTCCAGCACATAATGGAAGCCAGTCTATCCTCTCAAGAGGAAGTGGACTTCCTGGCCGCCGAGATCCAGCAACTTCTGCTGAAGCAGGCTGTCTTAGAGCATCTCTGCACAGGCGAAGACAGCGACTGGTGTCGTGTCTCTGCACCTCAGTAGGACTTGCTGCTTGTGTTGGTGGCTCTAATATCTGCACCTTATTAGTCCTCATTGAAAATACTATCTCTTGAACAGCCCTGGGCCTTGCTCTCACCTCTGCTAAGAAGGTGAGTGAGCTGTGTGCCTGTCAGTTCACCCCAGCTGCATGCTGGTTCTTGGTGTCCACAGTGCAGCCGGATTGAGACAACACACCTCCTTTGTTCTTAAGAACATAAGGATTCGATGCACTGGTCAGCTGTAGCTGCAGTCAGTAAAACCCTGTCCAAGAAGAGCCTGGTCAGCTGACTTTTGTGAGTGAATCTCACAAGCCTGTACACGGGCGTTTCAGTGAGAAGTCAGGGCAGTGCAGGTGTTAATGGTCAGGCCAAGCCCCTATTGGTCCAGCGACCTTCTCAGGGGTGTCCCACCTTTCGGTTACTAGGTGATGTGGTTGCCCGGGGCTGTGGTCGGCCTGAGGCCGACCGGGTTGTCGTGGCTTGTCGTGGCTAGGGCGGAGAGTCATCGGGCTCCACCCACTGTACCCATAGAGTCCAGTAGAGCCTGTGTGAGATAGAACGAAGGTTACGATATGGTAACCCTAGTTCTATAAGCACAGGCGGAGCCGCTCTGATGCCGTCTGCTGAAGAGGCAGTCAGATGCTGAGGCAGTAGGGAAACTGCTATTTATACATCACGTCGTATCGGTAGCGACGTCCTATTGGTCCTATTGGATAATCATTTCAGTTGCAGTTTGTGCTTATAGAACTAGGGTTACCATATCGTAACCTTCATTTCAAACATTATGTTCCACTCAGGAGGGAAAATATCTGGGTGTGTATGAGATGATAAATATATTATTATACTCTGTGATAAACTCATTTCAGTGTCTAGCATACACAATTGTAAACAAAAACGAGTGCACCATAATGCAAGTGCCATATGGCTGAGAGAGTTTCTCCAGAGTTAGTTTTTGTTTGATAAGATCTGAACATATTACAATATGGGAAGATTAGAGTGATTGTGTGAATGATAAAACCCATTGCAAGTAAAAGCAAATCTGTTCAGTGAGTCTGAGTCAGTAGAAAAACATGGGGAACAAATCGGGGCAAAAACTTAATACTTTGCATGACACTCTTTCAGGTCTAGCTAAAGTAATGGTAAAAAAAATGGGTTGTTGATGTTTCACTTTGGCATGATGTAACTGAAGGCATTTTTTCTATCCTAGGTACAGATTGTTTAGGGAGATGTAGAATTATGTTGACAGAGAAAGCAAAGAAAATAGGAAAGAAAAAGACTGATTGGCAAGCTTTTGAGAAATGGGAAAAAGAAGCACATTTGAGAGAAGCAAAATCAGTGGCAGGGTTAAGGGTAAAACAACAGATAAGGAAGGCAGTTTTAAATGATGAGAAGTAAGAGATACACAAAAAGCCAGATCAGATGTTGCCACCTCCATACGTTGTCTCCAAGCCACTAATCCTTTTATCATTAGAGACACATATGGCAAGTACTGCCCTTTTGACTGAGAAACCCCAGGAAAGAACTGACAGACGGGGGAGGGAACACGCATTGTGCCATGGCCTGAGGACTGTTTCCCCATTTTACACACCAGTAGCTGGGACAAAATGGGAAAAAGACAAAATTAACTGTCCCAAGAAGTTTTTGGTTCCTGGCTAAGGTGAAACGGTAAAGGAAGAGACGCAGACCTACTGCTGACAGTGACACCTCCAAATCCCCAGCCCAGACCGACAGGAGGGCAGGAACACGCCCACAGGGACTCAGAACTGTTTGTAGAAGAACTACCTAAGACAAAGACTGATGGTCAGAAATGGGTCACACCACTGGAACAGTCGAATGATAATGGAGAACGCGGCAGCAGAGGGAAGAAAAGCTGGAGAACACACCACAGACACAACAACACAAATCGACACAGAATAAAGTGCAACAGATGTGGAGGTTATGGGCACATATCACACCTGTATCCCACACGTGAGTTCAGCCAACAAGAAGAACATAGTCCAGACGAATCCTGGTCACACCAATCACCTGGAGTCTCACTGTCCAGTCTCCAGGGTTTACAGTCAGCAAAAGACATAGAATGTAGCGGAGGCAGGTCAGAGCAGTGAGCAGCCTATTAGTGCACCACTGATGAGAGTGATAAGCCAGTATTTACATAAAGACCCTAGTCTGATTTCAGGAGCAGAAGGCTCATTGATCAAATCTAAAGTGCTCCATAATGCTCCAAGAACATATATTTTTCATTCCTGACACATTTTGAAACAGCCATCAAACCTATTTACATATAGCTGTAAGGCAGCTGCCTGTATAAGCCCCTAGGTGTCCCTGTCGCGCTGTCGATTCCTCAGTACGTCCAGCAGTTTGTGCAGTTTGTACCTTGCAGGACACTGTAGTTTTAAATTACGTTGCGGCAGGGCCACCATGTTTCTTTATGTTTATGTTCCGTGCCCTGTAAGGTAAGCAGTGTTAGTAGCAATCTGAATAATCTTTAAATATCAGCACTAAAACCACTCATCCATTTAAATTGTGCGTTGATACTGCTTGTTTACATTCTAAACTACATTGCGGCATGAGTTTGAGTGATTATTATGTGTGTTTAATGCCGTTTGTGAGACTTGGCAAATGCTGCTAGCCTACAGTTAACTCGGCATGTGTTTCTTGCGGTTGGTGACTCTTTGGTAACCTGACAAGTGTGCCGTAAACCATTAGGTGATTTAATCTGAGTAAAATAAATGTACGATGGGGCATTTGCTGTTTTCTGTACCTTGCATTTAGAGTTTGTGTTTTATATTAAGCTCTTTTTAGGGATGTATTTCATTTTACTGTACATTAACCTTTATTTAATTTCTCTTTATTTTTGGTTCTAGAATAGTACGAGGGTAAGAGATTAATTTATTTTTGCAAGAAGATAAATGCTCGATATGTTTATGTTCCGTGCCCTGTAAGGTATTGGCTGTGTACCAGAGAGAGAGAGGATTGTTGCAGTGGAAAAGTAAAGAGCAGTGAAAGTCTCAACCACAATCCCGAATCCAGCGTATGGTGCCTCCTTCCCTCCAAATGACACCACACAACACCTAGCAAAACACAACGCAGAGTCCAGTGGAGGCCTTACATACATTTATTTTTAAGAAAAGAAAATGCCAGTTGTGAAATGTTCTTCTGATACCATGCTACTCCTCTATTCTACCTGTAGAGACAAGGGGGGTGGTATATTTTTTCTGAGGTCTAAGGGAATAAATAAATGACCTTTTGTGGTAAAGCAAATGTCATGGGGTCTAACAGCCAATGATGATTTTCTGTGATTGATTCAGCAAAATGCACGTTTTAGCATTCCTGTTTTCATCCTGACTGAAGATTGTTTTATGTTTCCACATTTGGCAATGGGTTGTGGTTCCAATTTTATATTTGTCTGTTTCTCCCAAATCAAATTGACTGTTACAAGGGTTTTTCAAATGATAAGATGGGGTTTATTCCAAAAGTGTTGCGTTTTTAATGTGGATCACAAATCGGGTACAGTAAATTGTGGTAATTTTTGGCGGCTGTGGCTCAGGAGGTAGAGCGGGTTGGGCGTTAATCGGAAGGTCGGCGGTTCAATCCTGGCTCCCCCTGGTTGCGTGTCGAAGTGTCCTTGGGCAAGATACTGAACCCGGAATTGCCCCTGGCGGCTATTCCGCTAGTGTATGAGTGAGTGTGAATGTTAGTTTCCGTTTGAGCACTTAGGCTCAGTGTGTGAATGCAGATGTAGTGTAAAAGCGCTTTGAGTGGTCGAAAAGACTAGAAAGGCGCTATACAAGTACAGAGCATTTACATTTAAATCCAGGACCACAATACTAAATTCTGGTGGCTCTAGCAGGCTAGTGCCATTCATGGATTATAATTTTTCGTTTTGTGGAGATCTCCACCCCAGACATGGGGAAACAGCTGGCCATTGACTGATTTGATTTTTTGATTTTGAACTGGGCAGACACATTTTTCACTGACTTAAAAGCATTTTGACTGACCTTTTGACTGACTTTAATGACTTGAAGCAGGATTCTGTCCAGCTCTTTTTCTTTTTTGTTTCAGACTGCTTGACTCAGCTAAATATTTGTATCTTCCTAACTTTAACTCTGTTTTTCGTTTTGTAGATGGAGTCGGTGGTGCAGCTATGTGACTTGATTTAGCATGTGTTTCTGTGTTTTCTTTGTCACCTCTAGGAACAAGACAGCACATCCAGTATGCATTAAATGGTCTTTTATCTTCTACAGGTCCTGCACAGTGCCCACAAAGGTTTTCAAGCCAATCTATTGTTTGCATTCTTTTCTCACCTGCCTTCTACTTCTGTATGCAAATGATGGGCCCATACAGGTTTATAAGGACTCAGTGATGCTGCCCTGCTTTATCCAAACTGCAGATGCTTTCTACTGTATTTTTGTCCCTTTAAAGATGTCTCCTAGCTTTGATACATGGTTCTTAACCATGTATCAAAACAAGGAACAAGACACATTGATACATGGTTCTTAACCATGTATCAAAAGGAGGGAGGGGAAATATTATAAATATTATGGTGCGCACCAAGGTTTTTTGGGGGGTTTCTAATTCTTTCTGAGTGGTGTGTTGAAAATTTTGTGTTGAAAATTGTTGAAACTAATTTTGCATTCTACTAATGACCACTCACACATAAGCATTAGAGTCCTTATAGGAATGAGTAACAATTTTCTTCTAAAGGTTTATTGTCTCCTAAGAGTCTAGAGCAACAGTTTTTTTTTATCCACAACATCCAGACAGGCAGAGAAAGCAGTGAGACCATCACCAGGCATTCAAGATCACCTCAGGTGATACGGACAACTTCAATTGGAAGTCCCCTCCCAGAAGAGTTGAGAGAAACATGTGAACCCGTACATCCCAACACGAGACAACCTGAGAGATGGAGATGGATGGAAAAATTCTGCTGCAAGACAACGGCTGTAGTGTTCACCATCGTCCTGGTCAGCACGTTTTAGAGTACTTCAACTCTGGTCACTAGCCCAGCAAGACGTTTTCCTACAAATCTAGGAGCTCTCAACAAACAAACTCCAATAGTACTTCTAACCACAACACCCACACAGATTACAGACACGGACTGTTTCACACAAGGAAGGAAAAAATAACCAGTGAAGATGCAGGAAGAGGATGCAGAGGGGAGATGACATTGGCGCAGGAGGAACAGGACAGAAGAAGAGGGATTCATAATAACTACAAATAAACCATGTAATCAAAGAGAAGACAATGACTATGTTTCTGGAGTATTCCTGTTTTTGAATTACATGAATTACAAAGATGATCTGTTGGTATATTTGTTTTAGTTCTTTCTTTATTTTTTCAGCAAATGCTATTCATGTTTTTAATTCTTGTTTCTTTTTTTTTCTTTCTAATGTTATTTTTGTGGTTTTGTATGCAGGTTTTATTATGCATATTGCATCATTTTAGTTACTGTTTTCTTTCCAACAAATGGGTAAATGACCAATTCTAGCCCCCAGGGTATTATGACCATGCCATGCATGTAGGCTATTTTAACTCCTGTAATTAGTGTTTTCCTGAGATCATTCTACATTTTTTTAAACTTGCCCAACACATGTAGGTCAGCCTTATTGTACAGATGATATAGGTTTTTACAAATCTAGTCCTTCATATTTTTTTATATTTTTTCTTTTTTCTTTGTGTTTCTAATTCATTGTTTGAACTATTCATCAAACATTAAATGTTCTCATTTCTCAATTTTTGTATTACTACTAAGACAGTTTTACAGTGAATCCTACCATTTTGTTTTCTCAAAAATATTTTATTGACACTTTGTGTCAAAAGGAGGGAATGTGAGAAATACATAATAATTTTTTAGAATTTCAGTGTAACTAACTTGTAAGAAACATCTCTGATGCTTTATACATTTTTTGCCTTTTATTTGTCTTCTTCTGCAGGAAGAAAACATTCTCTTCTGTAACAGTTTCTTTAGGGATCCGTCCAGCAAGTGAGGTCTGTATTCAGGACAAAGAAAGTTCAGCGCTGAGAAAGTTGTCTCCTATCACCGCTCAAGCAGCTGTGGAAATACAGGGTTTGATTTACCTCCTTAAAATCCCGTGAAGAACTGGGAATGGCAACAAGGGTTTGGAGGTGTTCGGTTTTATACCTCCGTTGACAAAATGTACTTCCTGGGATTACTCTGCCCCCTGAAAGATTCAGTCAATACAAACCTTTGGTTTGGTTATAAAAGTTAAGAGTTCACAGGTGGGTGTGTATTAACTGACCAGGGCAACATGCAAGCGCAGCCAATAGTGGCTCTGCTTTTAGGTCAGAGTCACCATTTCGTGCCTAGGTGTGAAACGGGCTTTGGCGCCTGTTTTACAGTCCTTTGTCTGAGATAACTCTAAACTCAGGCTTTTGGGACTCCAACAGGTCGAGGACGTCGCAAGGCCCATTCTTTGTTCTCTAGCTTGTCCACTGTCTACAGACTTGCATGACAGGCTCCTCAGTGACCTGAAGGCCCATTTTTGTTATCATGCATACATACATGGAAGTGCCATTGAAGTTTGCCAGTGTGGTCATTTTTGGGTCTTTGCTGTTGATTTCTGCCTCCGGCTTTCCACATAGGTGTGTAGGAGGGCATGGATATCCCAGAACAAAGCCATACTGCCAAACATAACTTACTGAAAGCAAATATTAGTTTCTTTGATGAAAGTTGTCCTGACTGAATTGCTCTATATCAAACAGAAGTCCAGTAACACGGCTACTGAACACAAGTTCGCTGCTGGGTTCCTGTGTGATAAAGGGACAATTATTGTGTCGTGCCGTGGCAATTAGGATCTTATGGACCATTGCTTTGTATTCCTTTTCCACCTTTCTCTTCATTTATCAACCTTTACACACACACACACACATATATGCCATATGCGGAATTGAAACATACACATCTGCAACCCATAAACAGTGTGGTAGCCTAAATCAGTTGTGTTTCATGACTTCTTAGAGAGGACGGGTAGAGTGCGTCCTTCATTTTGTTTCCTACCCTTTTGTTTAAACCTTACAGGCCTGATCGCCACTTTGGTGCAGACCACATGGCCCCCCTCTATTACCCCTTCACACACATACACAATCACACACACACACCTGCACCACATTTTTGCTAATTGTTGGATGCTTTGATTGCGAGTGGTTCATTGGCTGAAGTTATTTATTTTTGATCAGTGCGACAGTTAAATAAACCTTATTGTACCTTTAAAGGGCAGTCACCTATTGTTATTTGAGTATGTGTTGTAAAACAGCTGGTTGTGACGATCAGTGCTCAGATTTACCCTTCACTGTCAACATTGTTAATGTAAGATTTAATGTAATGTAAGTGTTTAAATACTGGCATTTCTAAGTGAATAAAACCCTTTTTGAGACAGTTTTCACACATATAGTTATCCTATCCAATGATGGTGCCCCTTGAATATTCATCTTTAGTTAACATTTTAGTGGTCTTAATAACTTTATTAATATTTACCACCAATCTTTGATTTTTGATAATAACCAAGCTACCCTAGTAGATTGTCAACAAAAGGGGATTCAAACACAGATAGGATTGAAGAGAAAGCAATGAAGATGATGATGGTGTGATATGAAGAAGAAGAGAGGAGGGACATCAGTGTCCAACAGAGACTGAGAGCAAGAGGAGAGGAGGGACAAACTGAATGTCAGAAAGAGATAAATCAACTGTATGATAAAGCGTTCTGGTCAGAAGCTGCCAGAGCTGCAGCTCCTCTTTTCCTCCTCTCACTGTCTGATGGAGGTTGATGACGGAGCAGAGCTCTGCTTTCCACAACTCCTCAACACCTCCTGCAGGAAGCCAACACTTCCTTGGTCCGAAGCTGTATTTTTGTCCTCCATCTCTCTGCTCACTGTGACTCTCAACCTGCTTGTCATCATCTCAGTCTCCCACTTCAGGCAGAGATCAATTTCTCAGCAGAGGCTTCACTTATGAAGTTTTAGATATGATAAATGTACTTTAGGCTAGTATTGTTTCTATTTATTGACAAATCTTGGATACTGTATGTAAATTATGCTTTCCTCTTTCCCTCCAGGCAGCTCCACACACCCACAAACATTCTCCTCCTCTCTCTGGCTGTCTCAGACTTTCTCGTGGGCCTCCTGCTGATGCCGGGAGATTTCCTCCGAAAAACAGTCTGCTGGTTTCTTAGTGACCTCATGTGTTCTCTGTATATTTATGTATCGTACATTATTCCCTTTGCCTCAATAGGAGACATGGTGCTCATATCAGTTGACCGATATGTTGCTATTTGTGACCCTCTGCATTATACCACCAGAATCACTGAGAAAAGAGTTAAACTCTGTGTTTGTCTGTGTTGGTTCTGTTCTGTTTTCTACAGCAGTTTCTTTGTAAAGGATGACCTGACTCAACCAGGCAGGTATAATTCCTGCTACGGAGAGTGTGTGGTTGTTGTTGACCCCATTGCTGAAGCAGTTAACCTTGTTTTGACCTTTATAGTTCCAGTCATTGTCATCATCGTTCTTTATATGAGAGTGTTTGTAGTGGCTGTGTCTCAGGCTCGTGCCATGCGCTCTCACATTACAGCTGTCACACTCCAACGTTCAGAGACTCTAACAGCAAAGAAATCTGAGCTGAAAGCAGCCAGGACTCTTGGGGTTCTTGTAGTTGTGTTCCTAATTTGTTTATTCCCATATTATGGTGTGACTCTTGCAGGGGACAGCTTAATTAATATCTCATCTGTAAACTTTGTGATATATCTGTGTTATTTAAACTCTTGTCTAAACCCTGTGATTTATGCCATGTTCTACCCCTGGTTTAGAAAATCGGTTAAACTCATTGTTACTCTTCAGATTCTGCAGCCTGGCGCCTGTGAAGCTAAAATATAGTAGAGAGACTGTGGTGTGATTGAAATAAGATCGGCTCTACAGTGTTTTCAATGAATTCAAAATCCAAAAGTGGAAGTGAAATTTATTTCTTCTCTGTCTTTAAAAAGCTTATACACAGTATATTTATGTATTAACCAGTTGGTAGAAAACTAAACCATTTTTGTACCTAACCCCTATAACCCCCAAATATGACAGAGGATGTGGGTCTAGTCTGTGCGAGGAGAAATTGGAACAGCATTCATGTACAAAATGACTGTTACCTGCAACATGTACATTTTAGATCCACTTGACAATTATCAATACTTTGTGCTACAGACACTTTTCATTTTGAATAAAAAGTGTTACAAATATCTATAAACTCAAATGAATATACACAAATTTGTATATGACATTTTATAATTTAGATCAATAACTAACCACTTCTGAATAAAGAATGAATAATCTGAATAATTAGATCATAATATCATCTATATCATGAGCACCATGCACTTTTTCTCTATTCAGTTCATCTACTTTCATCCAGTAAGCTGTGAATTGACAAACATGATGCACATATTAAGTTATTTCTCTCAGGAAACCTTTTTCCGTTGTGACAGTAAACATTGCAGAGCAACACAACAACAGTACTTCTACTGTTATTTACATTGTGGCTGATGTAACAACACTCTCACATGCTTTACAGGTATCAAATTCCACCAGCTTGACTGCGTGGTTATTAAACTGAAATGAACGGAATTAAATAAGCATGTTGAAATCATTTTGCGACACATTATTTTGATGCACACCAATAAGGTAGACCCAACAGAACAACACAAAACTAAACATAAATTTAGAAATACAATGGGCCTCAAGTTTTTCTTAGATTTGTTCTTAAGAAAGTACCTAAGAAATGTCTACGTTTGATTTATGACAGCAATTTGTTCGCAGCTGTGTTCTTAGAATGATCCATATTCTTCAACTTGTTCTCACTCCCAACTTGTCACATATGGACACATGGTCAAGACCTGTCGACACACTAGGGATCCCCATAGCATCATAGTTCAACTCAATGGGGAAAGCCCTGTAGCATCACTTTTGATCGGTAAAGGTAGGTATGTGATATTTAATAAAAAGGACAGAGTATGGTGGTGGTTGGGGTGGATGGAGGATTTTCAATGAAAAACTTTAAAAAGCAGTTTAAAAATGTAAGTATAGCTGCAAGAAGTAAGCAACAATCGAGCTATCATATTATGTAGAGAAAGCAGTGGATATAACGCTAAATAAACAACAATGCATGGAATGAAATTACTCATGAGAATGGGGAGTAATTAATTACTCTTGAACTTTGACCCCAAGTAGTCTAGACCTAGGAGTGTATTTATTTTAAAAACCATATAACCATATACTTCTGTTATAATTCTGAATAATGAAAATAATAACTTAAAGTATGAGTGAAATGGTAAATATTTTAATTTAAATAGGATGGAAGAATGTCAGCTTTCAATTGGACTTCTCTTGAGTGAGCGTAGATTATGCTAACTAATCCCAACCCATACAACGTGTGTATGTGGGCCCCACATGGGTCAAAAATGTGTTAGACATGAGCAAACATGGTAAATCCCATATAGGCTGATTACATGGGTCTGAGGTAGTTCACACATAGTTAATCATTAAATAGGTTCAGAATGGGGAAATACACATGGCAAACCCACTTGGAAAAACCATATGGGTAAGACATGGGCAAACACAGGCAAGGTTGGTCAGCAATGGGAAAGAGGATATATAGGATCAGGGTGGGTGATGGGTCAAGACCGCATAGTGGTCAACTGCATTGGTTACATATGGGCAAACACAGGTCAAACTCAGTAGCTTTTTGTGTGGTACCAAGCAGGCGGTTTCAGTGTGGTAAATGCATATGGGGCCTATTTAGGCAAACCATGTGGGTAAGACATGGGCAAGTACATACAAAACATAGGTGAGTGGGTATATGGGTAATGGGAAATGAGTACATAGGCTCAGTATGGGCAACACAAATGGGGCCCCATTTGTGTTATCAAAATGGGTTAGACATGTGCAAAGCCTACCACGGACCCAAAGGCTAATTACATGGGTCTGAGGTAGTACACAAACAGGTAATCAACATATGGGTTCAGAATAGGAAAAATCAGTGTATGGGAAATACACATGGGGCCAACCTGGCCAACCCATCTGGGTAAGATATGGGCAAACACAGAGAAAACATATGTGGGTTGTGTAGGCTCTGAATGGGCAACATAAAGATGGCCCATTCTGGTAAAGAATATAAGACTCTCAACCTTTATAAACTGTAAAAAAAGTAATAAAACTGTCAACTGCAACGTGTACTCTATCTAATATGGTATGTTTTTTTAAATCTTTTTTTATAATAATGTTATGTTCATGATTTATAAATCCTAATTCTGGTCAGTTTTAAAAATATTTTTTATTGATTTATTTAAAGTCATATTACTTTTTCCTGATTCTTTGTATACCATTGTGTTGAGTAATTGTGTGCACTGTTTGTGTACTTGAATGTTTTCAATAAAGATTGGAGACAAAAAAATGAGTTAAGGAGAGGGACATGCATATTGCGACATCCACAGACTTTGCGGTCTTTCTCATCCTTTGTTCACCGAGAGCCCAGAGCAAGTGAGCTGCCAGCAGAAGACAATCAAACAAACCTCTACTGCGGTGAGTACATATGCCAGTTTAATTGTTTTTGATTAGTTATTTTAATAAACCGTCTTATGCAATGAAAGTATTAGGTTTTTTTTTTATAAAGAAGCTACAACACTGGGAATGCTAACTTTAGCCAATTTGCTAATTTAAATATAGCTAACATTAGCTAGTACAAATCAGCATGACATACTGATACACTGTTGTTGTTCAGACAGTCTTAACTGTTACCCGAAATCAAATGCAGTAGTTGAAGTTTAACCGTAAAACATCTGTCGATCTTTTTTAAATTTCTTTATTTTTGGTTGAAGGACAAAACGTTTTTGCAGTGAAGTTCAGCAGCTGCTCTGATGCCGCTTTTTTGCTGCATGCGTTTTTCTTTTTCTTTAATGAGGATTAGTCATACAGTCTATGGGATTAGTTAAATATTTGGTAATTTTCAATCAAACAAGGTGTTTAATCAAGGACATACATAGCTAACACTCATTTTTAGAATGGTTAACCTTACAGCACATTCGGGTTTAACGTTAGACAAAAGCAGCCTTTTGCAGCATTTAATGAGGCTCCTTTCAGAAAGTTACTGGGACTGTAACGTTAAGGTTATTTAACATTGTGTGAAAGTGGTTTCCCCTGTCATGCCATGTTGTTTAACGCTGTGTCCTACAATAATCCTGGCCTTATAGTTTACTGAAGTTAACTTTATAACATTACCCTTTTTACACCAAAATGTGCGAGTGACATTTATGTGCATTTGTGCATGATTGACTTCTTTCCGATTGCCAGTAGCTTGGACGTTTTGGCCTTTCAGTAGGAAAAAAAAGAGAAAAGATTGGCCTTTCATTTTTTTTCAGGCGTGTCACATTTGACGTCACGACCACAACGGGGGAAAAGCAGCAGCATGCAACATGGAGGCCACCTCCGCTGCTGCAACCTGTCCAATCGGATATTAACCTTGCATCACTCCCGATCGGAGCTGATGAATACCCGTTACTACTACAGTCATTTGATCAGGAAGTGAATGTCTATTAATGAAGATTGAAACATTGCGTTACCCTCTTTCATTGAAGAGAAAAGCCAGATATTAGCTGATGTTAAATAATAATAACCAATTACTTGGAGCTTACAGCTTGTTCTTTACAGTAAATCATTCAAAAGAATCTTGTTCATCTGTTTTACATACAAAAAATATTTTTAGTTTACAGAATATGGTGCAATGTTACAGAACAAATTACTCAACAGTATAAAAAGTTAAAATATATTTTATTTAACCAGTCACAACAAAAAATGTTGCGATCACAATAACGCATTTGTAAAAATATTGACACTATATATTGACACTAGGGGCCATTCTGCTGCCAACTGAGTAATTTAACTCTTAACAGTATAAATGTTTTATGTGGTTTTTGCTGCTAATATGTCTACAGTGTACTTTAACTTGAGTTAGATTTTGAATGCATGACTATAAATTGTATTGGAATAATTGTACCCAAAGGTATTGCCTCTTTTGCTAGTAAAATGTCTGAATAGTAATTTCACCACTGCCCTACAAAAAAATGGTTACATTTATTGAAATATAGACTGAAAGTTATTTTGTTGTTGAGTGAACATAATCATACAGTATTTCAATGTGCCTCCTTTTAACTCTTTGTCACTGTTTAATTCCCCTACTACATGTAAGTAATTTGAATTTAATGTTTGCTATGTCTGACTATAGAGTTTTACCCAGGATATTGAAATCGGACAGACTTATCTCATTATTCATAGTTGCAATGTTTGATTGTCTGAGGGTGGAACGAGTAGTACTTTCTGAGGGGTTCATTGGTACTTTAATGGAGGGAACTCAATGTTCGCTGCTAATCAAAAAGCACTGTCCTAGAATACAACGCAGTGATTGGACTGTAAATGGAGAACATTTTTTCTATCAGTTTTAATTAATAGTTGGCAGTGTTTCCCCTAGGATGGAGTTGTAGCAGCTGAGGTGAGGATTTTTGTCTGACTATAAAACCCCACAACATGTCTCAGCAGCATTGCCCTTGTGTCCATGAGCATGCCATGCACATTAGAAAAGCTTTAATGTGATCTTAAGATTAATGTTTTGGTGGTGGTGGTGGTAGTCATGGAAGTCAGTTACATAGAGCCATAAAACTTAGCCTACTGTATAACATTAAGCTTCCAATGCTCAGCTGCACAGTCTGAAGGTGACAACAGACACACTTTTCTTGGTCTTGATAAGCTACCACACTGTAACCGACACATACATTTACTGCCAGAATATTTTCCTCAGCTTGTGTTCACCGTCACTTTCTGCTACTCGCTATGCACCTCCTGGTTCACAGTTACGCTGCTGTTATAACAGCAGCTGTCACGTGGATGTTCTTTGAAGAACGAGGAGAGACTTATCCATACATTTTGACTATTTCGGTGGTCTCATCTGTATATTTTAGTGAAATGGATTACCTTTATGGCAATTCACGGACAAGGAGGAGAAGAATCAAAGTCAGAGTGCAGCAGCATTTAATGAACCTTGCAATGGAGGCTGTGGAACATGCAGATCAGATTTTACGGATGTGCAGTGTGGGTGCGGGGCAGGGCTATGCTCCGGTTTATTCTGGGCTTGTGCCTGGAGTTCTCGGCCCTTGACGGGTGGGTGGGTTGGTGGTGGCATGCAGCTGGGCTAGACATTGCGTTGTCACCTGGCATCTGGATGGTTGTTTTTATTTTTAAATTTTTTTGGGACGTCTGTTGCTTGGGTCGGAGTCATATATATATATCTATATATGTAATGTTGTTTTTTTAAATTTAATTTTTTTTTTTCTTTCTCCCACCCCTATTGGCTACTGGGGTTCTTGCCTGCCTGTTGCTGGGGTCGGTGTGGCACAGTCGTGGCGTCCCACTCTCACTAACAACTACATTCTTTAACAGGCTTATGCGCACACATACACACACACACACACACACACACACACACACACACACAGATGCATTCACCCACACGCACACAGACACACACAGTCTCACACATAGACACAAACAAATGTAGGTTGTCCCTGGTAGAAGATTCCTGATGCTTTTCTTTCAGTTACTTATTTAAATTAATCTTTATTATTCAAGCTCTCGTGGCTGTGCTGTGTTGCTTATTTATTGTGCGTGACTGTTTCTTGTTTTTAGTATTCTCTTAGTTGTCTTACTATGTCAACTGTTTATTGCTGCTGTTCGGCTGGTTGTCTTTTACTATTATTGTTTGTTTTTAGTTTTTGTTTGTGTTTGTTTATTGTTGTTTTTCTCCTTCCCAAGCCCCCCTCTCTGTTCTATTGCAGGTTTCGTTGCTTTCTGCAAGTGGTGTTTCCCACTGCTTTTCCCTGTTGTCCCCACCTTCCATCCCCCTTCTCTTGCAGGTGTTGTCATTTGTCTGTTTGTTACTGCAGCTGTGGCCTATTTAAGGTCAAATAGTTGAACTACCAAAATCAAATGTGTTTATCATAGGTGTTTACGCAGGTCCCTGTAAACCTGAATCAGTAGACGACTACATGCATGATTTTATAGCAGATGTAAAAGAGAGGAGGCACAGGAGAAACCAGAATGCGAGGGAGGAAAGGAGGACAAGAGACTCAACAACAGCCGGGCTGTCACCGCAACACAATCTTTTACATTTAGCAGATGATGCAGAAATGTATGGCCCTCTGGATTTGGTTTCATGTCTTCCATTTGAGAATTATTTGGGACAGTTGAAAAAAATGGTGAGAAGACCACAGTATCCTGTGCAACTGTAGCATGTCTAAACTACATATGAATTTAAATACATTTATGAGAATTAATACCCAATTATGAATTTTAATATTCAGAAAATACTAATCCATAAAAAGCTCTCGTTTTGCAAGGGGCACCACCGGAGTTGTTACTAACCTAGAGTCTTCGGACCTTTATGTAGCTTTTAATAATTATACAATTATTTACCAGTGATCAATTAGTTAATAATCGCTCAATTATCTAAAATCAATCAGTCAGTCTCATATCTAAAAGGTAAATTTACTTGGCAGGGACTTAGAAGTAGGCAATACACAATTCCTTGATTACACTGAATTTAACTAACTAAGGTGATATAAAAAAGTGGTTAAATACATCAGAGAAATAAACAATGTCTAAACAATGAGAATGGAGGTTTGATTTTGGGAGGATTTGACTCATACGGCAGAGGAGAACTAATGACATTAAGCTATGAGTTTAGGAGTTAAAAAGACAACATTAACACCATGGGACATCCCTGACCACAGAATGCTTTGTTTTGGTCTTACTGCTTGTCGGCGGCCTGCCTTGGCCGGTTGCACGGGTCCCACGCTAGCTGCCCGATTCCTGTTATTTTGCTAGGGATTCTCCGGGGTTCTCCATGTCTGATTGGAGAAAAACCCTCAAGGGTTGGCCGTCCTCCATCTGGCAATTCGGCTGTTGTCCTTGGTTGCCGCTGGCAAGACCATGTGGCTTGGTCTGAAGTTAGCTCGACGAAAAAGCTTAAAATGGAACTTAGTCGTTCTTGAATTAGACTAGTGTAACTTAACGGACTGATAACAAAACAAAAGAAAGAAAATAAAAACAAGTAAGTTGCTGGAACTGAGGGAAAAATCGATTTTGCGGAACTTCGCGTTTGTAGCTTCAAGCGAAACAAAGACTTTGTTGCGCTGGTCGAATTCTTAGGGCGTTGCCGGGAGATGGCACGACGGGCGCGGGCCGGCAGACAAGAGGGAAGCATCCAGAGAGCAGATCGAAGAGAGCAAACGATGTTGTGTGTCGCTCTTTTGTTGTCTGGGGCGTGGTTCCCCAGAGGGCAGTCCTAAACTTTTAATATGTCTATAAAGAAAAAGAAAATCTATTTGCGCGTATTATAATCAAATACCTTCCCACAATCAAACCTCAATGGTCAAGCGGTTGTACCGTTCTAATTTTAAGCATTTGGTAATAGGAAAACAATTGTCAGTAATTAGACCTTAAAAGGTTAGCATTTCAGAATGATGGCATGTAATATTTATTTCTGTCCACTTGGGGGAGCTCAGGGTACATGACGACAGCTTAGATTAATCCCAAAACAATCTTCTCAGGAGGTGGAAAGTTTAGTTATTTTGCCTTAAATTCAAGCTGGTAATTAATAGAGTATAGTATGACATTTCTTTTATCATCATTTCTAAAGCGGTTGTCAGAAAGCATCGTGAACAAGCATTGGTTACACATAAAATGAAGGAGTGTCCTTAACCTTGCTGAAAATTAAAGGAAATTGGAGTAGCCCAAATTTATTTAATATAAAATGCACAAATCCACACTGTTGGTCCACTACACAACAAATTGTCAGGCGTGTTTATGAAAGGTAGTTATTTCCTTGCATTTCCCAAGAAATGCCTGAAGGTGTTGAACTGAAGCGCCTCCATGCAACTGGACCAATGCCAGCTGAGGTTTCCATGTAACAGTATGTTCAATACAAGATGTATAAACACAAAGACAAAAAAATCTCAACCTCCAGTGGTAGCAATTGTTTTGAACTTGAGAGCACTATTGCAGTTGTGCGGAACATCGTACATTCCATTGGAGGAACACGTGGTGTATGAACAGTTTCAGACGGGGGCATGGTTTTTCAACTACCCCATTGATTCAACATCTTTGGGAATCCATTTGCTATCTAAACTGTCTGGTCAGCTTACCAGTGCCCCAGTACCAGACTTCACAAAACCGCTGCTTTTAATGCCTCTTCGGAATATGTTTGTGGCTTTTGCCTCAGCTGCACAGCACATGACTTGATGAACTTCACAAGATGGCCTCATTCATTGTGGTGGAGTTTGTGGATGAAGCTGTTGGGCCTCACATCCATGACAACAAAATTGTGAGTCTATAAGACAAAGGACAAGCTAAAGACAAAGCTGAGCCTGCACGTCACTGAACAGCCTGTCCATGCTTGACTACACAAAGGGGGTCAGAGAACAATGGAAAGCCCAGATGGCCCTGGTCAGTTAATTCACACCTACGTCTATGAAGATTCTCAGTCATCCAGGTCATAGTTATCCAACGAGGGTTAAAATGAAGGGCAACTGGACTTGGTTGAAGATACTGGAAGACGTTTCGTCCCTTATCCAAAGGACTTCTTCAGTTCTGAAGAACTGAAGAAGTCACCTCCGTGTTATAACTTCTCAAGTTCTGAAGAACTGAAGAACAGAACTGAAGAAGTCCTTTGGATAAGGGACGAAACGTCTTCCAGTATCTTCAACCAAGTCCAGTTGCCCTTCATTTTAACCCTCGTTGAATTCACACCTACCTGTGAACTCTTAAATTTTAAAACCAAACAGAGGTTTGTATTGGCTAAAGCTTTCAGGGGGGTAATCCCAGGAAATACAGCCATTTTGTCAACGGAGGTATAAAACGGAACACTTCTGAACCCTCATCGCCATTCCCAGTCTGTCACAGGACTGTAAGGAGGTAAACAAACTTTGCCTTTCTGCAACTGCAACAGCAGCCACAGGAGGTATTTTCTTTCATCGCCCAATTGAGAATTATATAATATAATAATAATTTCATCTGGACGAGCAACTCTGTTTTCGCCTTTCTTTTTACCTCTTATTATTTTTCTCCCTAAAGAAAGAATCCTTAAAGAAACTGTTCTACACAAGATAACGTTTCGTGCCTGCAGAAGAAGATGGATAAACTCTGTGCTTAACTGAGAGAAGATCACCTCCGTGTTATAACTTCTCAACCAACGTCGACTTCACTGATTACTGTTGCTGCCACCAAAAAATCAGCTGTGCCGTTGAACCTACCGGCATCGTCAGAACCGAGCCAAGAGAAACTCCACCGGATTTTTGAAAAGAACTGACGCATCTACTCGCTATCAAAGAGACACGTAAGAGGCTTTAATATGTCTAGCCAGCGGATAGTTTTACAGCCTTGTCTTACTTGTACAAGCTTCATGTGGTGAATTTCTGTTAAGAAACTCCAAGGGATATTGAAAGACCATGTGTTTTATTGCTGTGTGTTTTCCGTGCTACGCACGTTTTTTGTGTCACTTTCGGTGCCACTCGCTGGGCCGTGACTGCTTTGTTCCTATTACTGTGTGAAAAGTATCAGTATTGTTATGAGACACACACACACACACGCTTGCTGGATTGTTTTATGTTTTTGTATTATTTGTTTATTGGCTTTATTTCATTTTGCTTTGAATAGTTAATAGTGATTTACTTACTAAAGTTATTGTAGAATAGAGCCATACTATTCAGCAACCCTCTGCTTATTTCCATGGCAAGGAACCCACCCAATCTCACCTGATCTCACTTCCTCCTAATCAATGGTCTACTTTATAAGCTCCACCCATTTCCTTTGTTCTGGCTGGCAGCAACACAAACCACATCTGAGGGCCCTCCATCTCTGTGATTCAGATACACATCTATGGTTGTGCGTTATAAAGTGAGTTTATTGCCTTTTTTCATATTTGCTGTATCTTAATGGTTATTTGTTAACTTGATGTGATTAACTGCTTGACTAGTATACATATTAGTAGGTGCTATATTCCTCAGCTTGATTGTTTGCCTTGAGACTACAGATATCATATTGTGTGTAAGTGCAGTGCACATGGTTTGTTAACTGTAGTTCTTAAGGAAAGGCAGAAAACAATATAACCTAACCTATACCATGACAAAATTCTTATATGTAATTGTTAAATGAATGTCTGTTATGTAGTACTTTATCATTTCTGTAGTGGTAGGCCTACCCTTCACCCTCTTTGGTTAGAGTACAAATGTTTGTTTAAGTGTCATGTTATAAATTGGTTCACTGTATTGTTCAATTTCAATTTTATTTATTTAGCGCCAAATCACAACAACAGTTATCCCACAGCACTTTTCATAAAAGAGCAGGTCTAGACCGTACTATGTTATTTACAGAAGCCCAACAATTCCCCCCAAGAGCAAGCACTAGCCGACAGAAGCAAGGAAACCTCGAGCAGAACCATGGTTCAGGGTGGGCGGCTATCTGCCTCGACCGATTGGGGGTGAAGGAGGGAGAGGGCAAGAGAGGAACAGAGAGGGATGGAAGGAGAGAGAGGAGGGAGGCAGCCTACACAATATACACACAGAGGTACAGACGGTAAAGGTGATGTAGCTATAGACTAAATGAAAAATGGTACAGATATTTATAGTAGTGTTAATGATGATGATCGTAATGTTAATGATTATAATAACAATAGGACTAGTAACAATAGTTGTTGTAGCAGAGGGTGTCGAGCAGGAACACGGGGGCAGCAGGTGACCCGCAGCCACAGATCCAGGCCCCACAGCTCCAGAGCCAGAAACGCCTGCAGGAAGTGATAGGAGGAGAGAGGAGAGGGACGAGAAAGCACAAGACTACCAGAAAGGGGAGAAGTTGAGTTAGTAACATGCAATAATGGGATGAGGTTGCAGACAGAAGGAGAGAAAGAAGAGGACAGAGGAACTCAGTGCATCATAGGAAATCCCCCGGCAGTCTAGGCCTGTAGCAGCATAACTAAGGGATGGTTCAGGACTCACCTGAGCCAGCCCTAACTATAAGCTTTATCAAAGAGGAAAGTCTTAAGCCTACTCTTAAATGTGGAGATGGTGTCTGCCTCCTGAACCCAAACTGTGAACCCACAGGAGAGGAGCTTGATAGGTAAACGCTCTGGCTCCTAGTCTACTTTTGGAGACTGTAGGAACCACAAATAACCCCGCATTCTGGGAGCGCAGTGCTCTGGTGGGATAGTAAGGTACTATGAGCTCTTTAAGATAAGATGGTGCCTGACCATTATAATAATAATAATAATCCTTATTTGTAGAGCACTTTTCAAAAACAAGTTACAAAGTGCTTTAACAAGTGTAAAGAATAATACAAAAAAAAGATAAGAGCATGAAAATTTAATATAAAATTTGTAAAATAAAAGGGATAAAATAAAGTCAAATAAGATCGGGAAAAGCTCTCCTATAAAAGTATGTTTTAAGAAGGGACTTAAAAGAGTTCACTGACTCAGCCGACCTGATTTCCTCGGGCAGGCTGTTCCAGAGCCTCGGGGCCCTGACAGCACTTGCAGGTCTGACTTTTCAGTCGAGACTCTGGAACAGACAACAGACCTCTGCCCGAGGATCTCAAGGTACGTGCTGGTGCGTATGGGACTAAAAGGTCAGAAATATAACAAGGCGAGAGGCCATGAAGAGCTTTAAAAGTGATCAATAGAATTTTAAAGTCAATTCTAAAACATACTGGGAGCCAGTGTAATGAAGCTAAAATAGGAGTAATGTGGTCATATTTCTTTGTTCTGGTTAAAAGCCTGGCAGCTGAGTTCTGGACAGTCTGGAGTCGATCAATAGATTTTTGGGTTAAACAGGTGAAAAGGCTGTTGCAATAATCCAGGCGTGATGAGATGAAGGCGTGTAAAATGGTCTCAGTGTCCTTAAAAGTTAACATAGATCGAATTTTAGCTATATTTCTAAGTTGATAAAAACATGATTGAACAAGCTTTGTGGTGTGCTGCTCGAAATTTAAATTACTATCAAACCAAACACCAAGGTTCTTTGCCACAGGCTTAATGTGATTTACTAGGGAACCAGCAGATGGCAGTATTTGATTTGCCATCTGCTGGGACCCGATGACCAGGATTTCTGTTTTGTCTGAGTTCAGCTGGAGGAAATTATTTGACATCCATTTTTTAACTTCACAAAGGCAGTTGTTAAGTGAACTCAGCATTCCAGGGTCTGTGGATCTGACGGGCAAGTATATTTGTGTGTCATCAGCATAAATATGAAAAGAAATGCCATGTTTATGGATAATATGTCCAAGGGGAAGCAGATACAAGGAAAACAAAATGGGTCCTAAGACCGACCCCTGAGGCACACCATATTTAACTGGACAGAATGAAGAGACATAGTTGTTTACAGACACGCAAAACTTCCTATTTGACAGGTAGGATGAAAACCATTCTAGAGCAGTACCAGAGATCCCCACCCAGTGCCTCAGTCTGTCTAACATGATGTTGTGATCAATGGTGTCAAAAGCAGCGCTAAGGTCCAGGAGTACAAGGACTGAGCACATGCCTTCATCAGCAGACATTAAAAGGTCATTGGTGACTTTAAGCAGGGCAGTCTCAGTGCTGTGGTACTTCCTAAAACCAGACTGAAACTTTTCAAATAATTTGTTATTTTCCAGCACAGTGAGTAGCTGTTTGGACACAATTCTTTCTAGAATCTTTGCAGTAAAAGGCAGTTTTGAAATTGGTCTAAAATTTTGTGGGAGGGAGGGATCTAAACCAGGTTTCTTTAAAAGTGGGTTCACGCAAGCCGTTTTAAAATAATCAGGGACACAACCAGTAGATGGGGAGCTGTTGAAAACAGAGATCAAATGGGGCCCAACAGAATCTATTACTTTTAGTAAAAATTTTGTAGGTATTATATCAAGTGGGCCGGAGGACACTCTCATTTGTGATATTGTTTTTAAAAGCTCAGACAAGTCAATGGGATAAAACTGGTTAAAACTCTGTTGTTGCTGGTGAGGACCTCTGAGTAAGAGGCCACGGGGGTAATAGAGGCTCTGATTGACACCACTTATTGGTAAAATAAGATAAAAACAATTCAGTCATCATTACTTCCAGCTGAGGCACAAGGAGGGGTTGGGTTTACCAGCTGATCCACAGTCTTAAACAGAAACCTGGGATTGTGTTTATGTGTAGTAATGAGTTCAGAAAAATAGTGTGTTCTCGCATCCTTAACCATTTTATTGTAGTTAATTAATAAATCCTTCAGACTGAGGTAATGGACTTGGAGATTGGATTTTTTCCATCTGCGCTCTGCTTTCCTGCATTCCCTTTTTAGGCTGCGAATGCTGTCATTTATCCAGGGTTGTTTACTAGCTTTAGACGTAGGCCTAACCTTTAGAGGAGCAGTAATATTTAGTGACGACAAGCAGATATGATTGAAGTGATCGACCAGATTGTTGGTGTTGGAATCAGACAGGTGTTGGCTTTGGCTCTGAAAGACTGCGCAAAACTTTGAAACACTTTGTTCATTAAAGATGCGACAACACACGGAGCTTGGTGAGGCGGCATGAGTAACAGGCGAATCGCAGCTAAAAACAATACATCTGTGGTCAGATATGGTCATGTCCACTAATTCCACAGAGGAAATGCTGACACCCAGGGTAAAAACCAAGTCCAGTGTATGACCACGGTTATGTGTTTGCCCTTTGACATGTTGTTTGAAGTTAAAAGAAGTGGCCATATTTAAAAAGTCAGTTGCATTAACATTGTTGGGGTCATCAACATGAATATTAAAATCGCCACAAAGAACAATTCTGTCATAATTTAAAACCAGAGTAGATAAAAATTCAGGAAGTTCTGATAAAAATCCTCCAGGCGGTTTTGGGGGGCGATAAATTATAACAAATATGATAGGTTGCAGCCCTCCAACTTTAAGAGTGAGAACTTCAAAGGAGCTAAATTCATCACAGCGTACTTGATGACATTTAAAATTTTTCCTATACACGCTCACTAGCCCACCACCACGACCACTGACCCTCGGTTGACTAAAGCAATCATATTGAGGCGGACACAGTTCAGCTAGCTGGCTATAGTCATTCATTTGCAACCAGGATTCAGTTAAAAACATAAAATCTAGATTTGCAGACAAGATAAAATCATTTAAGATAAAAGTCTTACTTGAAAGTGATCTCACATTGAAGAGAGCCATTTTAAATGAGTTTGTTCTGGGTGCTGGAGTTGGTGCAGTTGTCCTAATCCTTAAGAGATTACTATGATTTCTGTGTGGGATGTGCACATTTCGGTTTACTGGTCTATGCGTGATGATGACAGGAATAGAAGTCTGTGGAACAGCGCTGGGAGCAGACGGCTTTACATGCCAGCAGGTGGAGACAGTTGTTTGTGGCAGTGAGGCAGAGATCTGTTCTGTGAGTGGTGGTGTGTCCAGGTGTGCTGCATGAATGATGAGTCATTCACGTAAGTCATGTGTGGACCGCACCACATGCTGTATGTGCGCAGCTAACATTTCTGAGCCCCGTTTGTTTGGGTGAAGTCCGTCTGTCTTAAAAAGAGACATTCTTTGCCAGAAAATATTAAAATTATCCACATAAAACACACGGTGAGCCCTGCAGGCGGACTGGAGCCAGTCGTGGAGGCCAAGGAGTCTACTGAAGCGGCCAGCACCGCGACCAACTGTGGGAATGGGACCAGAGATAAAAACGGACTTTCCGCACTGCTTTAAAAAGTTAAGAAGACGGTTAAAATCTAATTTTGTCAGCTCAGACTGCCGAAGAGCTGTGTCATTTGTTCCGACATGGACTATCACTCTTGTGATGGAGGACGGGAGCGACGGCATCAGGTCCTGGAGTTTTTTTAAATGTCAGCCGTGGTGGCACCGGGGAAGCAGCGAGTGGTAGCGTTAAAGAAACGGAGGTTTCTGGTTATGGAGTCACCAATTATTAGTGTGGTTGGGGAGAAAAGAGGACGAGGAGATGCTGGTTGTTGGGATCCAGAGCAGGACTGAGCAGAATCTGCTTCAACACTGCGTGCGGACTGAGGATGGAGTGTGTGAGCTGTTGAGTGTTGTGTTGGAGCAGCAGTAACAGACCTGAGAGAAGGGCTACCCGACGGTGCAGGGTAGAGACGGCCTCCGGAGCGTCTGAGCACAGCCTCCTTCAGGATCCTACGTCGGGAAGCGGAGGTTTTTGACCGGGATGACGGCCGCCGATCAAGTCCGGCGGCAGACCGGCGGCCCAGTGCAGGAGATGTAGCCGGTGAAGGAGATGCAACAGTGTCGGCAGGCACTGTGCGCCGAAAGAGATCCGTATCAGGGAGACTCGAAGCCGCAGGTGAATCCGCTGGATGGACCGGAGTGTCGTTAGACAAGGCTGCATAGCGGTTGGAGAGGCCGATGTCCGGAGGAAAGGCAGCCCCATCCGAGCCTCTCTTGCAGCCACGGACCACCACTTCAGCCCAGGTTGACTGATGCTTCGGAGTCGAGCAGGATGAAAGCCTCGGAAGGGTAGAGGGGTCCCAAAACACGGTGTCCTGGATGTTAGCGGTTGCGCTAAGAGAAACAATCTGTTTGGCTTGTACTGAAGCCACATCCATAAAGCCAGTCAGCAGGGAATCTTTCTCTTTGAGTTCCTCTGAAAGTCGTCGGATGTCTTCCATAAGGTCAGCAATCTTCTTGTTCGCTTTCTTAAGGAGTGAGCAGTCAAGGGGCAGAGTTATCTCGGCTTGCATAGTCACAGGAGCTTTGTTGCGATCAGTAGCGTTGATCGCGTTTTTACGGTCGTCTAGCTTAAAATCCATGTCGGATGACTAAAATCCTTAACCCACGTAAAACTTAAATAAAGTTAAGTTAAATAAAAGGATAGCTTTGTAGGTAAGAATGATTTTAAATTCTATTCTGGATTTTAAAGGAAGCCAATGCAAAGAAGCTAAGACAGGAGAAATGTGATCTCTTTTCCTGGTTCCTGTCAGAACACATGCTGCAGCATTCTGAATCGGCTGAAGAGTCTTAATGGACTTTTTCGAGCAGCCTAATAAGGAATTGCAGTAATCCAGCCTAGAAGTAACAAATGCATGGACTAGTTTTTCTGCATCATTTTTAGACAGGATGTTCCTGATTTTCGCAATATTACGTCGGTGAAAAAAGGTGGTCCTTGAAATTTGCTTAATGTGAGACTTAAACGACATGTCCTGATCAAAGATAACTCCAAGATTCCTCACAGTGGTGCTGGAGGCCAAGGCGATGCCATCAAGGAAACTATCTTTAGATAATGTGTCACGGAGGTACTACCCCAGAACAATAACTTCAGTTTTATCGGAATTTAACATCTGGCTTGATCGATAGATAGAACTGAGTATCATCTGCATAACAATGAAAGCTTATGGAATATTTCCTGATAATATTGCCTAAAGGAAGTATATATAAAGTGAAGAGGATTGGTCCGAGGACAGATCCTTGTGGAACTCCATGACTAACTTTGGCGTGCATGGAGACTCATCGTTAACATGTACAAACTGAAATCGATCTAATAAAGAAAGGTTACATCTTTAATTACAGCTACTTTAAAGTACTAAAAGATAGATTGATCATATCTAGTATAGAAGTGCTGACTAGGGGTAAAACTTCTTTAAGCAGCCTAGTCAGGATGGGGTCTAAGAGGCAGGTTGATGGTTTAGATGAAGAAATTATTGAAGTTAGTTGGTAAAGATTGAGGGAAGCAAAGCAGTCATATATCTGGTTTTACAGCTATTTCTAAGGTTCCTGAGTTTAGAGATAAGTCAGTGCCAGTTGAGGGCAGCTGTTGGTGAATTTTGTTTCTAATAGTTAGAATTTTATCATTAAAGAAGCTCATGAAGTCGTAACTACTGAAAGCTATGGGAATACTTGGCTCAATAGAGCTGTGACTCTCTGTCAGCCTGGCTACAGTGCTGAAAAGAAACCTGGGGTTGTTCCTATTTTCCTCTATTAATGAGTAGTACGCTGCTCTGGCATTACGGAGGGCATTCCTATTAGTTTTAAGACTATCTTGCCAAATTAAACAAGAATTTTCCGGCTTAGTGGAATGCCAATTCCCCTCAAGTTTCCGATATTTGCCTTAATTTGCGAGTTTAGTATTATACCATGGAGTTAACCGTCTTTGTTTTAGTATTTTCTTTTTTAGAGGGGCTACAAGTCAAGTGTCATTCGCAGCGAGCCTGCAGCACTATCAACAAGATGATCGATTTGGGAGGGACTGAAATTAGCATAGGAGTCCTCCGTTACTTTGTGATCTGATAATTAATTTAGAGCTAATGGAATCTCATCCTTAAATTTAGCTACAGCACTATCAGACAGACATCTTGTATAGAAATTTTTGCCCAATGGCGTGTAGTTCAGCAATACAAACTCAAAAATGATCAAACAATGGTCAGAAAAAGAGGGATTCTGTGGGAACACTATTAAATGTTCAATTTCAATACCATATAACAGAACAAGGTCGATGGTGTGGTTAAAACAGTGAGTCGGTTCATGAACACTCTGAGAGAAGCCAATGGAATCTAGCAGATAGATAAATGCAGTTCTAAAGATGTCATTTTCAATGTCCACATGAATATTAAAATCCCTTACAATAACAACTGTCCGTTTTAAGGACTAAAGCTGCAATCCACCTCCTCCGCCTGTGCCTCGAGGAATGTGAGTATTAATATGACTGGGAGGGGTGGATTTATTTAGGCTAACATATTCTCCATCACACAGCCAGGTTTCAGTAAGACAAAATAAATCAATATCATCTGATATTAGTTGACTTACTAGTACCTTTAGAAGAGAGATTTTATGTTTAAGAGTTCACATTTAACTCTCCTATTCGTTTGCACTATTGCTCTTGTGGTTTTAATTTTTACGAGTTTTTTTATGCACAGCTTCTCTTCTGTTTACCTTTTGATTTAAATAATTTCAGTGGTTGGGGGACAGACATCGTCACTATAGGGTTTTCACTAAGTAACTCCTGAAATGGAGAAGCAGAGAAGTGTGTTAGACTGCGACTCTGCCTCTCAACTCTGGGTTTTCATGGATTTAGTCCACTATTAAACTTGGCCAGATTTCTAGAAATGAGAGCTGCTCCTTCCCAAGTGGGATGGATGCCGTCTCTCTGAATCAGACCAGGTCTTCCCCAGAAAGTCTGCCAATGATCTACAAAGCCCACATCGTTTGCTGGACACCACCTCGACAACCAGTGGAGGAATGACAACATGCGGGCTATACATGTTTCTCAAAATGGAGCTGCCAATGGAGTTGGTTTCTCAGCGGGTGTGTCGCTGATTGGGGAAAATCTGTTAGAAATGTGAACAGGTTGATGGTGACCCGTGGGCTTTGAATACTTAGGACTATTCCTCCTTTGGAGAGTCACCCAGCCACCCCTTCCCAGCTGCTCAGGAGATGCCGGGGGACAGTTACCACAGGTTAATTCAGGCCGTTCCGCACCGACTACAGGGGACTGGCTATCTACAGTAGCTAAAGACTGATCTACCAAGATGCGGAGCCGGACTTCTAAATCACTGAGCCTCGCCTCCATGTCTACAAATAAACTACACTTATTACACGGACCATTACCGCTAAAGGAGGCAGAGGAGTAACTTAACATCTGACACACCGAGCAGGAGAAAGTAGGAGAGCGAGGGTACACCCTGGACAGGTCGCCAGTCAATCGCAGGGCAACACATAGACAGACAACCACTCATGCTCACATTCACACCTTCAAATTAGAGACACCAATTAACCTAGTCTGCATGTCTTTGGATGGTGGGAGGAAGCCAGAGCACCTGGAGAGAACCCATGCTGACACGGGAGAACATGCAAACTCCACACAGAAAGGCCGGGGCAACCGGGGTTTGAACCCACGACCTCCTTGCTGTGAGGCGACAGTGCTAACACTGCATCACCTTATTATTCATAAACTGTATTAAAAATCATACATGTATATGCTACATAAGTTATGATATAGCACCACTGTCACCTCATCAGGCCTGTTGTTGCCGGGCCCCTGAGGGGTGTGGCCCCCACTCTGGCATCCATTATTTTTCTGTATTGAAGGTGGCAAGCCTAGCTCCGCCAGGAGCAGAAACAACTGCAGCAGCCATCACTCCGGTCCCGGCACTCAAATGTATGGGCCGCTGGTCATCATATGTCTATGAACGCTACCTTTGGTCCATACAGAGAGGATTGGAGAGAAAGTGATGAAGACCATGATGGTGATATGAAGAAGAAAGGAGGGACATCAGTGTTCAATAGAGACCGAGATTGAGAGGAGAGGAGGGACAAACTGAGTGTCAGAAAGAGATAAATCAACTGTATGATAAAGTGTTCTGGTCAGAGCTGCAGCTCCTCCTTTCCTCCTCTCACTGTTTGATGGAGGTTGACGACGGAGCAGAGCTCTGCTTTCCACAACTCCTCAACACCTCCTGCAGGAAGTCGACACTTCCTCGGTCCAAAGCTGTATTTCTGAACAGTCTGTTGTCGTCCATCTCTGTGCTCACTGTGGCTCTCAACCTGCTTGTCATCATCTCAGTCTCCCACTTCAGGCAGAGATCAATTTCTCAGCAGAGTTTTAGAAACACAAGTACTTCAAATTTTTAAACTTACATTTTCCACAATTTTCCACTATATGTAATCATACTTTCCTCTTTCCCTCCAGGCAGCTCCACACGCCCACCAACATCCTCCTCCTCTTACTGGCTGTCTCAGACTTTCTCGTGGGCCTCCTGCTGATGCCGGTAGAAATCCTCCGAAAAACATCCTGCTGGTTTCTTGGTGACCTCATGTGTTCTCTGTATATTTGTGTATCATACACTATTCCCTCTGCCTCTGTAGGAAACATGGTGCTCATCTCACTCGACCGATATGTTGCTATTTGTGACCCTCTGCATTATACCACCAGAATCACTGTGAGAAGAGTTAAACTCTGTGTGTTGGTTCGGTTCTGTTTTCTACTGCAGTCTCTTTGTAAAATATGGCCTGACTCAACCAGGGAGGTATAATTCCTGCTACGGTGAGTGTGTGATTGTATTTGACCATACTGCAGATGCAATTGACCTTGCTTTGACCTTTATTGTTCCAGTTTCTCTCATCATAGTTCTGTATATGAGAGTGTTTGTAGTGGCTGTGTCTCAGGCTCGTGCCATACGCTCTCACATTACAGCTGTCACACTCCAACATTCAGTGACTCTAACAGCAAAGAAATCTGAGCTGAAAGCAGCCAGGACTCTTGGGGTTCTTGTAGTTGTGTTTCTATTATGTTTATTCCCATATTATGGTGTGACTCTTGCAGGAGACAGCTTGCTCAGTACTTCATCCGCATTCCTTGTAATCTATCTGTTTTATTTAAACTCATGTCTAAACCCTGTGATTTATGCCATGTTCTACCCCCTGGTTTAGAAAATCAGTTAACTCATTGTTACTCTTCAGATTCTGCAGCCTGGCTCCTGGGAGGCCAAAATACTGTAGAGAGACTGTGGTGTGACTGAAATGAGATCTGCTCTACAAATATAACATTTAATTCAAATACCAAAAAATTGTATTAAAGTCTTTCTTTTTTCTTTAAATAGTCTATAAACGGGCTATGTATATATTTACTTGTTGGTAGAAACTGAAAACTTAACATTGGGATTACAATTCCTATATCCTATCCCTATATCGCACAAATGCAACAGGAGAGGTGGGTGTACAAAATTACTGTTGTCCAAAACCATGTGCATTTTGGATCCACTTGCCAATTATCAATACTTTATGCTACATATACATTTCCTTTTGTATATAAACTGTGATTTATAGACATCTGCAAACTCAAATGAATTAATCACAACATTTCAGATGTCCAATTTTATAATTTATTTTAAATGCTAAAAGCTAAATAACTGACCCAGTTCAAACATCCAGAAATCAGAATAATCAGATCACTGAACAGAAATGCTCTTTATCCATAGGAAGGAATAATCTAAACTATATCATAACCACCATTTCTCTGTTCAGTATTAACATATTAAGTCTCTTCTCTCAGTAAATCTTTCTTCTGACTTTTGAGGGAAATAAAACAAACACACACGAAAAGAGAGAAAATCAGAAATACAATGTATTTTAGGGGTTCAAAAGTATTATTTGTCACACACCTTATCATGTATAGTGAAATCCAATGTCTCATACCTTTTTAGGCTGTGGTTAAATAAAATGAGAATTAGAAAAAATACATTTATGAACATTAAAAAATATAAAAATAGGTAATATAAGTATTAATGATAAAGTGTACTTGTAAATACAAATACATGTGGCAACTGTAAGGAAAACTATACAATACATTTTGTACACTCTTTAGTGCAAATATGCAAATGTACAGAGAATGGGTCTGAAATTAACCTTTTTATGGCAGGCAGGGTTTTTCTTTGTCTGCCACACTAAATGAAGGAATACCATTCAGCTCATTTAGGCATAATCTAATGTGTAATGTTCATGTTCAATGTTCATTATATTTACACAAAAACATTACATGGATGTTTGCATGCACTAAGGGACTCATGTCTTTCAGTGCATGACACTAAATCCAACCTACTTAACAGTAGCGCTGCAACTAAGGATTATTTCTATTATCGATTAATCTCTCAATGAGTTTCTCAATTAATCGATTAGTTGACTGGTCCATAAAATGTCAGAAAATGGTGATCTGTGTTTTTCCAAAGCCTTGTTTTTTTCACAAACCAAATAAATTCCGTTTACTTTCATAAATGAGCAAAGAAGCAAGAATATATTTAAGAAACTGGAATCGGAGAATTTGGACCTTTTTAAAAAATGATGTAAAATAATGAATCATATCAAAATAGTTGCTGATTCATTTAGTAGTTGACAACTGATCAATTAATTGACAAATCGTTGCAGCTCTAGTTAAAAACCAGGCGTTTTAATTGAAGAGGCATGAGTATGTATATTATTATTGTATTTGTCAGCCCTAATATGATGGAACCGGATAGACAGTGTAAAATGGGTTGCTTGATGAGCAATGGAGTAGAAAGTGTATGACATGATAATAATCAAGTAATGACATAACATCATATATATATATGTGTATACTGAACAAAATTATAAAGGCAACACTTTTGTTCTAGCCCCCATTAATCATGAGCTAAGACTTTCTCTATGTACACAAAAACGTCTTGTTTTCCGTCTGTCACAGTCTTTCCCGTGTGCAGAGTCGTTGCCTGCCTGCCCATCTGCCCTGACTATGCTCCAGTACGCCTACGTCAGATTCCCTCTGAGCCTGGAATTCCCCGCCTGCTGCTCGGACCCTCTGGCCTTTCCTGAGCACTTTAATAAAGCCCTGCCTGCGTGCTTGTTAACCGTCTGGTGTCCGCTTCGGAATCCTTTCAGTGTAACCTAACATGTGCAGTTCCATCAAACAGCACAATGCCACAGATGTTTATGAACAAGACAGTCAAAATGTTTAGCCATGTTGTCTCTGTAACAGTGTACTCTGTAAGTATTTTCTGATGTACACTATCATTAAGGTTTTGATGGTAATGACTGAAAATGCACGAGGCTGTACTTTTCAATATGGCTTATCAATTTTAATAGTACAAAGTAACACACTGCAAGAGATTGGACAGGATTCACAGTTACGTTTTTACTGTATGCACTGTAATTTGTTGAGAGAGTATGTCAGTGTGATGCAGAAAATAAAACAACAAGACTATTTTACAGCACTACAAAAAAAAACAATTACAAAATAAGAAGTGGAAACATGGAACACACCCCCTGAGGTTGACTATTGAATCACAGATTCTTATTCACAGCACAACAGAAATCTTTATCAATTTACTGTAGGTCACATTGACAAAAAATGTCTAATAGGCATATGTAGAAAAAGAAATGCAGATTATGAGGTGTTTTAACTATTTTTCATGTAGTGACTTACTGTACACAATGAACTTATGACTACATGTTTTGGGGGGTAAGACTACTCAACAGAGAACCAGTACACTGTAATACATTGTGATCAACATGACATACAGTAAGCAATTGATGATGTAGGAAACAGCAAACAATTGTACATAATCATTTGCAGAAATGTGTCAAAAGACTGAGAAATTGTTGTGCACAAGTGACTAAATGATGTGGAGTTTGAACAAGGAACATTTCAATTCTGATCTGAGAAATGTGAACGGGATCAGGGCTAACGAGGCAGAGACAGAGAGACAAGCAGGCAGGCAGAGAGACAGCAGGAGGAAACAGAGAGAACACTAGACAAGCAGACACACAGACAGGATCATTACAAAAGTGACTGAACAACTGTATTCCATGATGAAATACTGATCAGTCACATTTCGAAGATAAAAGTTCATCAAATTTACGTAATGCTTCCTGTTAGTGTTTTGTAGGAGAGTGTGTTATGAGTGACAATGTTTGCTTTCTGAGTGAGAATTTTAGCCAGTGTTTTTGAGTTTATTTTGAGACTTGTATGAAGTGTTATTGTGGTTTGAGTGACTTTTGGAGGTGAGATTAACTGTTCGGCCAAGATGCATGTTGGTAATGCAGACTGTGTGAAGAGTTTTGAAAAAGAGACTTCATTTTTGACAATTGCATCGTAGCAATTGAAAAAATACGGTAGTTGTGTACTGTATAGGGTTTACCCCTCCGCGTGTCTGTGCAGGTGAGACTTGGCCATTGGCTCCCATAGTGCCTTTTCTTCATCACTGATGACCAAGGTCCAGTGGGGCCTTCAAATTAGAGGGTTGCGCCTACACTCAGAATCTGGAGTTACAGTACATAACTACCATTCTATTTCGTAAAGGCTTCACCCTCCAAGAATAGCTATTGGGTTAGAGTTGAAGCAGGATGAATCAACACAACACTCAGTATTGACTGAGACATCCCGCGGGTAGAAATGGACGAAAGAGCACGGGGAAGGGAAGGAGGCCGCCTGCAGATGTCACCGTCATCCCGCCATGCAACGCAATGGAGGAGGAGACGCTTCTCATGGAGTGTGCCCTGATGCCGAACTGGAGCCAGATCTGGGGCTCGTCTGGCGATGCCCCCCCCCTCGACATGATGTCCGCCCAACACGCTCTAGCATGTTAATGTGGATGTTGCCCTGCCACAGGCCGCCTACCACCTGAAAGAGGCAGGTCCCGCCCTAGCCCATCAGGGAGGTGTCTGTGAAGACTGAAATATGTGACCCTGCCCAGGGGAACCTCAACCAACAGAGAGAGGGGGTCCCATCAGTAGGCTAGATCCGAACCTACAGACAGAGAAACAGCAACCAGGTGTCGACCTGGTGAGACAGAGGCATGTTGACATGCAGGCGGATCATTCTTTAATGTAACATGGCCACGGAGAGAACGCACGGTTACCCACTCGGCATTTCCTCTCCTTAAATACAGAACAATTACAAAAAACATCAGCCAATTGTAAACTGTGAAGGGAAAACAAATGGCAGAGTATTAGCATACACTCAAAAGCTTCTTCCTGGGCTGACAAAAGAATGCAAATGTATGTGGCATCAGAGTTGTGTCCCTACCTCTTGATTAGTCTATGTTAAAACTCTCAACTACATGTCAGCAGACGTTTATTGTAAGTCAGACAACCTATTGATTAGCAACAAAACCCTGTGACCAATGCTAATTTCTCACAAGTTAGTTACAGTGAAATCCTAAAAATCAGCAACTTATAATGTATTTCTCACAATACTCTTATTAAAGTAAAATCTGTCTGGCACAACATGGTACTTCTAACTGTATACCAGGCTGCCTGGTAAAAATAAAATAAAAAATATATTAAGTAATAAATAAAAATGCTCTCCCTGCCTGCACAAAGGCATGTGAAAGGGAAGAGAGGTCTACATTTTGCATAAACTTGCCACGATTTGGTCAAAGCATGAGACTCAATTGTATGGGCCATTGGTCATCATATGTGTGGTGTCCGAACAATAATGCTGCGATGATGTGTTGCGAAAAAATCCACTTGACACTGTACTTGATCATAAAAGTTTATCAAGGAGTCAATTACATCAATTACAAGCTCTGCAGAAGCTTGGAGAGTGACCCAGCCCGATGGCCACTCTGTCTCTCTGTACATCAAACATAGCTTATGTAGGATATGTTTAGGTATCTGTTAGGTACCATAGCAGGGTTTGAGTCTGGAAAATAAAGCTCCAACTCATATAAGGGTACAGTACTATTCTGAGGTAACAAAACAAGGGGTCAGAGGTCAAATTCTATGGAAGGGTTCAGTCCCTACATAACCACTAATCCCTGCTCTCCCATTAGGAGGTCATTGACCCTCTGCCCTGCTGCTTCAGTGCTATTTTAAACTGTTATGAGTCAAATGCACAAGCCGTGTACACTACATATGCCTATGAACGCTACCTTTGGCCCAACGCTCAACCCATCCTCGATGTTCAATGGTCATGAGTGCCCCATATCTGCTAGCCCATGTATCTATGTTACGTACCGGTAAACATAACTTACTGCAAAGCAAATATCAGTTTCTTTTATTAAAGTTGTCCTGAATGCATTGCGCTACATTTGGATCCCATGTTGGTGCCCCTTAATTAATCATCATTACGAATTAGTTTAGTGGTAATAATTTACTTAATACTAATCCCTATCTTTGATATTTAATAACCAAAATACCCTACTAGATTGTCAACAGAAAGGGAGCAACACACAGGGAGGATTGGAAAGAAAGTGATGAAGATGATGATGGTGATAGGAAGAAGAAGAACAGAGGAGGGACATCAGTGTCCAACAGAGACTGAGAGCGAGAGGAGAGGAGGGACAAACTGAGTGTAAGAAAGAGATAAATCAACTATATGATAAAGAGTTCTGGTCAGAAGCTGCCAGAGCTGCAGCTCCTCTTTTCCTCTTCTCTCTGTCTGATGGAGGTTGATGACGGAGCAGAGCTCTGCTTTCCACAACTCCTCAACACCTCCTGCAGGAAGCCGACACTTCCTCGGTCCAAAGCTGTATTTCTGGACAGTCTTGTGTTCTCCATCTCTCTGCTCACTGTGGCTCTCAACCTGCTTGTCATCATCTCAGTCTCCCACTTCAGGCAGAGTTTAATCTCTCAGCAGAAATATGAGATATGTACTTTTAGCTAGCACAAGTGTGTAATGATACGTTTGTCTTTTCCTCCAGGCAGCTCCACACACCCACCAACATCCTCCTCCTCTCTCTGGCTGTCTCAGACTTTCTCGTGGGCCTCCTGCTGATGCCCGTAGAAATTCTCCGGAAAACATCCTGCTGGTTTCTTGGTGACTTCATATGTTATCTGTATATTTGTGTATCATGCAGTATTCCCTCTACCTCTGTAGGAAACATGGTCCTCATATCACTTGACCGCTATGTTGCTATCCATGATCCTCTGCATTATACCACCAGAATCACTGAGAGAAGAGTTAAACTCTGTGTTTGTCTGTGTTGGTTCTGTTCGGTTTTCTACTGCAGTGTAGTTCTAAAAGATGACCTGATTCAACCAGGGAGGTATAATTCCTGCTACGGAGAGTGTGTGATTGTAGCTGACAATATTACAAATGCAATTGACCTTACTTTGACCTTTGTTGTTCCAGTTTCTCTCATCATCGTTCTGTATATGAGAGTGTTTGTAGTGGCTGTGTCTCAGGCTCGTGCCATGCGCTCTCACATTACAGCTGTCACACTCCAACATTCAGTGACTCTAACAACAAAGAAATCTGAGCTGAAAGCAGCCAGGACTCTTGGGGTTCTTGTAGTTGTGTTCCTACTATGTTTATTCCCTTATTATGGTGTGTCTCTTGCAGGAGACAGCTTGCTGAGTACTTCTTCTGTTATTATTGGCCTCTATCTGTTTTATTTTAACTCATGTCTAAACCCTGTGATTTATGCCATGTTCTACCCCTGGTTCAGAAAATCAGTTAAACTCATTGTTACTCTTCAGATTCTGCAGCCTGGCTCCTGTGAGGCCAACATACTGTAGAGAGACTGTGGTGTGAATGAAATTAGATCTGCTTTACAAATTTAACAACTTAACAATGGTTTATGTATATATTTACTAGTTGGTGGAAGCTGAAAACTGAACATTGGGATTTTAATTCCTATATCCTACAAATGTCACAGGAGAGGTGGGAGTACACACTGACTGTTGTCCAAAACAATGTGAATTTTGGATCAATACTTTGTGCTACATATACATTTCCTTTTGTATATAAATTGTTTTTCATAGACACATCTGCAAACTCAAATGAATTAATCAGAACAATTTATAATTTATTTTAAATGCAAAAAGCTAAATAACTGACCCAGTTCAAACATTCAGAAATCTGAATAATCAGATCACAGAGCAGAAATCCTCTTCATCTATAGGAAGGAACAGTCTAAACTATATCATAACCACCATTTCTCTGTTCAGTATTAACATATTAATAGTCTTTTCTCTCAGTAAACCTTTCTTCAGACTTTTGGCGGAGGGAAACAAAACAAAAAACACACCCCCAACAGAAAAACACAAAAATATAGATAAAATCAGAAATACAATGAATTTTGGGGTTCAAAAGTATTACACCTTATCATGTATAGTGAAATCCAATGTCTCATACCTTTTTAGGCTGTTGTTAAATAAAATTAAAATTAGAAAAAATACATTTATGAACGTTAAAAAATACAAAAACAGGTATAAGTATTAAAATGATAAAGTGTACTTGTAAATACAAGTACATGTGGCAACTGTAAGGAAAACTATACAATACATTTTGTACAGTCTTTAGTGGGATTAACCTTTTTAAGGCAGGCAGGGTTTTTCTTTGTCTGCCACACTAAATGAAGGAATACCATTCAGCTCATTTAGGCATAATCTAATGTGTAATGTTCATGTTCAATGTTCATTATATTTATACAAAAACATTACATGGATGTTTGCATGCACTAAGGGACTCGTGTCTTTCAGTGCATGACACTAATTCCAACCTACTTAACAGTAGCGCTGCAACTAATGATTATTTCTATTATCGATTAATCTCTCAATCATTTTCTCGATTAATCGATTAGTTGACTGGTCAGAAAATGGTGATCTGTGTTTTTCCAAAGCCTTGTTTTTTTCACAAACCAAATATATTCCGTTTACTGTCATAAATGAGCAAAGAAGCAAGAATATATTTAAGAAACTGGAGTCAGAGAATTTGGACCTTTTTAAAAAATGATTTAAAATAGTTAATCATATCAAAATAGTTGCTGATTCATTTAGTAGTTGACAACTGATCAATTAATTGGCAATTCGTTGCAGCTCTACTTAACAACCAGGTGTTTTAATTGAAGAGGCATGAGCATGTATATTAATATTACTGAATTTGTCCTGATATGAAGGAACCGGATAGACAGAGTAAAATGGGTTGCTTGATGAACAATGGAGTAGAAAGTGTATGACATGATAATAATCTCACAGAAAGTTCATTAGAGAATCATGTAATGACATTATATATATGTATACCCTGAACAAAATTATAAACACAACACTTTTGTTTTTGCCCTCATTCATCATGAGCTGAACTCAAAGATCTAAGACTTTCTCTATGTACACAAAAGGCCTATTTCTTATTCATTGTTCACAAATCTGTCAAAATCTGTGTTAGTGAGCACTTCTCCTTTGCCGAGTAATCCATCCACCTCGCAGGTGTGGCATATCAAGATGCTGATCAGACATGCATGCATGGGGATTGCACAGGTGTGCCTTAGGCTGGCCATAATAGAAGGCCACTCGGAAATGTAATGTAATTGTAAGTTTTGAGGGAGCATGCAACCATAAGCTGTCTCCAAAGGCGTTTCAGAGAATTTGGCAGTACATCCAACTGGCCTCACAACCGCAGACTCCACATCCAGCATCTTCCCCTCCAAGATCGTCTGAGTCCAGCCACCCAGACAGCTGCTGTAACAAGGGGTCTGCACAAGCTGTCAGGAACCATCTCAGGGAAGCTCATCTGCATGCTCGTCATCCTCATCGGGGTCTCGACCTGACTGCAACTTCACACAGCCATTGAAGAGGATGGACCTACATTCCACAGGCTACAATCAACAACCTGATGCATGAGGCAAATGGTGGTCACACCAGATACTGACTGGTTTGTTGTTATAGCTTCACTTCTGTGAGATAAACACTGGTGAAGAAAATAATTTTTTTGTGCCAATGAGGCCACTGTCAATATTATTAACAAAGGTCGCACATCATTTCCATTTATTAATAGATTTGTTTTGCGCCTTATGTGGTCATCTGTGTTAAGGAACTTTATTGTTTGAGCAGTTCATATTTCAGGCTTGGGTAAAAATATTGCTGATTCCTTGATACAAAATGAATTTCAGAAATGCCTGGAGGCAGCCCCATCCATCCTGATCTTCCCCCATTCATTCAAATGAAAAGCAATTCACTTTTTTAAATTATTTAAAGTGGTTGGGGGCAGACACTGTCACAATGGGGTTATGGGTGGGCAACTTCTCTAATGGCTTCAGCCCCCCGCAACCCTGTAAGCAGGATAAGCGGTTGACGATGGATGGACGGATGGATGGATGGATGGATGGAACTTCTCTAATGGAAGTGCAGAAAAGCGTGCAGGACTGCGAATTTGCCTTCTGGTCTCATCTCAACTAATAAAGGTGGACAGATTTCTAGACATAACCCCAGAAAGTCCGCCAGTTGTCTTTAAAGCCCAAATCGTTTCGCAGGACACCACCTTGACAGCCAGCGATTGAATGATGGCATGCAGCTAAACATGTCATCACTGCACAGAATTTGCTGGGGCCCAAAGAAAACTAGGGAGCCCAATATTGTCTTTACATATTTATAACAACTCAACAATATTAGTGACCTCCGACTGGTGTAATCGGGAGTTGTTATCGCTGACGTGAAACGCTACCAGAAACAAACAAGCACCACTAACTGGAATACACTATTCATATAATACACTATACCACAGCACCTCAGCCAATGTTCCCACTGAGTGGAAGTCATTCTGCCCCAAGTGAGGTGTGACTGAGGTGTGAATTGAACATTATAATGAGAGAGAAACGATTTTGATGGCAGATCACCACAACAGACAGAATGAGACCATGGATACCAGAATTGAAATAAATTTTCTGAGAGTTAATGCGCAGCTCCCTTGCATTGACTGGCAGTTGGAATTTATATTAAATCAAGGAGTAGTGTCATAATGAATAGTGTCATAACTCGCTTGTCATAAGTCAAATGAAAAAGAAGGAAGTCAAGTCATTTATTTATGTTTATTTATATTATCTTATATATTTATTATTTACAGCAAATATAGACTCCATGTGATTCAAAACAATAAAAGAACAATGGCGCATGGCATGACTAATCCTAAATAGAAGTTATAGCTTGTATAATCCTATATAAGTATATGTATATGTGTACTGATGAGAAGATAAAAGCAGAAATATAAAAACCTCAATGAACATGAAAGCAAAAAACAGATAAGACAAATCTATATCATAAATCTATTGCCTCTGTGCATTTTTTTGTTCCAATATAATTGTGTATTTACATTTACTCATTTGGCAGATGCTTTTATCCAAAGCGACTTACATTTGAGGAACAACGAACAAGCATCAATAAAGCATCAATACTGTAAGAGATCTAAAAGTGACAAAACATACTAGTAAGGCCTAGAGAGAATGTACAGCATCAATGGGGTAAATTTCTAGAGAAAGAAGTTAGAGTTAACGAATAGTGAAATCAATACAAGAGAATTGTAGAGATAGAAGAAGAAGAGCCCAGGAAGTGCAGAGGTTAGGGGTTAGTGATGTTATAAGAGGTGCTAGAGTTAGAGAGGGACGCCCCTGCTCTGATGGCCTGTGGTACTTTGTTTCACAATTGCGGTTGTGTGACAAGTTAAAATAGAACATATTAATAATCTGAACATAAGATAATTAAATACAGTAAATTCATGGTCTCCATCCATCCATCCTCTTATCTGGGATCGGGTCGCGGGGTAAATTCTTGGTCTGTGATTTTAAAATGTGTACTGATGTTAAAAAACGGTAATACATTAATCTGCAGAAGTTCATAAGAATTGCCTAAAACCATAAAATTGGGTAATATAGTCAAAATATGTCATCTGATTTAAAAAGGGTTAAAACGCTAAAAAGTGGTTTATCTTGCATTGTTTATTTTGTTCGTGAATATGTCATTTGCAGTGTTGGGCAAGCTTCTTGGAAAATGTAGTGAGCTAAGCTACTAGCAAATCTACATAAAATGAAGCTTCACTACACAGAAGCTACCCCCCATTGAAATGTAGCAAGCTAAGCTACAGCAACGTGGCAAAAGTTGCTTAGTTACATCAAAGCTACTTAAAAATGTTTTAATATTTTATAGATATATAAAATTGTTATTTTATAGTTATATAAATATATATACACACACACACACACACACACAAGTGCTGGTCATATAATTAGAATATTATCAAAAAGTTGATTTATTTCAGTAATTCCATTCAAAAAGTGAAACCTGTATGATGTATACATTAATTCCACACAGACTGATAGATTTCAAGTGTTTATTCCTTTTAATTTTGATGATTATAACTGAAAACTAATAAAAAAACCCAAATCAGTATCTCTGAAAATTAGAATATTGTGAAAAGGTTCAATATTGAAGAGACCTGGTGCCGCACTCTGCACCTGCAAAGACCTTTAAATGGTCTCTCAGTCTAGTTCTGTAGGCTACACAATCATGGGGAAGACTGCTGACTTGACAGCTGTCCAAAAGACGACCATTGACACCTTGCACAAGGAAGGCAAGACACAAAAGCTAAAGAGGCTGGCTGTTCACAGAGCTCTGTGTCCAAGCACATTAATAGAGAGGTGAAGGGAAGGAAAAGATGTGGTAGAAAAAAAGTGTACAAGCAATAGGGATAACTGCACCCTGGAGAGGATTGTGAAACAAAACCCATTCAAAAATGTGGTTGAGATTCACAAAGAGTGGACTGCAGCTGGAGTCAGTGCTTCAAGAACCACCACGCACAGACGTATGCAAGACCTGGGTTTCAGCTGTCGCATTCCTTGTGTCAAGCCACTCTTGAACAAGACCCAGCGTCAGAAGCGTCTCGCCTGGGCTAAAGACAAAAAGGACTGGACTGCTGCTGAGTGGTCCAAAGTTATGTTCTCTGATGAAAGTAAATTTTGCATTTCCTTTGGAAATCAAGGTCCCAGAATCTGGAGGAAGAAAGGAGAGGCACAGAATCCACGTTGCTTGAAGTCCAGTGTAAAGTTTCCACAGTCAGTGATGGTTTGGGTGCTGCTGGTGTTGGTCCACTGTGTTTTCTGAGGTCCAAGGTCAATGCAGCCGTCTATCAGGAAGTTTTAGAGCACTTCATGCTTCCTGCTGCTGACCAACTTAATGGAGATGCAGATTTCATTTTCCAACAGGACTTGGCACCTGCACACATTGCCAAAGCTACCAGTAGCTGGTTTAAGGACCATGGTATCCCTGTTCTTAATTGGCCAGCAAACTCGCCTGACCTTAACCCTATAGAAAATATATGGGGTATTGTGAAGAGGAAGATGCGATCCGCCAGACCCAACAATGCAAAAGAGCTTAAGGCCAATATCAGAGCAACATGGGCTCTCATAACAGCCGAGCAGTGCCACAGACTGATCGACTCCATGCCACGCCGCATTGCTGCAGTATTCAGGCAAAAGGAGCCCCAACTAAGTACTGAGTGCTGTACATGCTCATACTTTTCATGTTCATACTTTTCAGTTGGCCAACACTTCTAAAAATCCTCTTTTTGTATTGGTCTTCAGTAATATTCTAATTTTCGGAGATACAGAAATTGTGATTTTCATTAGTTGTCAGTTTTAATCATCACAATTAAATGAATGTAATGAATTAATATAATATCCACTTTTCCCTTTTTGAATGGAATTACTGAAATAAATCAACTTTTTGATGATATTCTAATTATATGACCAGCACCTGTATATAGACACACACACACACACACACACACACACACAGTAAAGGCCTAGTTTATATTGAACTAACTTCATTACACAGTAGCAATAGAAGAAAGACTAAAAACCTGCTCCAAACAGTGTGTGCGTGAGACAGCTAAATAAGACACACACAAACTCTCATACTTAGTGCCATATCATTGCAGCTAAATGTATTTCCACATGCAACAAACGGAGAACCATTGTTGTTTCTATAAAGTAGGCTAACTTAATGAATGAATGAGTGAATTTGTGCTCTGGCAACATTGCAACCTAAACATTCTTGGCAATTGGTGAGAAAGAGAGAGAGATCTCATCTCATGGAAACAAGTTTCTGCCAGTGAATATCACTATCCTCCTCACTAGAGGAAGAGCTGTCCAGGCTGGACCCTGATCCTTCTCAGAAGAGGTGTTACAATAATCACAATAGAAAGTAAACTCAGTCTGCTTTATTCCCCTGCATCAAAGTTGCAGACATCAGCCCAAGTTATCGGTACGTGATGTCACCGTCACACGGAAGCGCGCTACTCGGCCAATAAAAGAGCTTTGTTACTGAAAAGCTATTTGATTCAGAAAATAGCAACGCTACCACAAAGCTACTGAGAAATGTATTTAAACTAGTAATGGCGCTACTTGTAGCGACCTTCCGTCTCCGCCACATGCCTGGGGATGTTGCGGTATTTTCCTCATTAGAGTAAAAGTTCTCGGTGAGGAAACATCTCTTTTCACTCTCATGATTAGTCCTCCCAATTTTCAGGGGCGTAACATTTTGGAGGAATCACTGGGATTGCTGTCCAGATGTCCAGTGGCCACAACCTGGTTGCTGAATTCTGAGCCGGCTAAATCCCCACACCAAACCCAGGAAGGCTGCAATGAGGAAAGTGTTGCTGTTTGAGGAGAGCTCGAAGCTGCTGGTTGAGTACATGTCACCTGAGGACAGGCAGAGATCATCAAGTACATTAAAGATCATCCACTTCAGAGTCAACTTGTTCACAGTCAAGGTTCCCTTGTCCTATCAACATGATGACAACCCTGGAAGAGCTACAGGAAGAGAGTTGTACACCCTGACTAAAGACAATTTACTGGAAGTTTGTGATTTTCTCAACATATCAGGCAGTCAAAGGGCAGATGTTAAAGGAAATCAAAAAGGAAATCATAAAGGAAACCGCATATCACTGGTGACTCATATTATGAAGTATCTTGAGAGAGAGGAAGTAGCAGATCTGGAAGACGAGGGAATGTCGATTGGTTGCTACTGAAAGAGAAAATTGCATGTATGAACAGTGGCATGGATAACGGAACAGCACCGACTGAACCTGCTAGAGAAACAGAGGAACAAGGAGGTGCAAATCAAAGACAGGGATTGGGAATTGAGCAGGTTGCTACAGTTAATGCCACTGTCAAGGATTTTGTACACCACCCCACAGCACTGTCAGTCCGCAAGTAAGCAAGTGTTGTAGTACTCGAGACCGGTCCACTTTTTGATGGTCTTGGTCTCGTCTCGCTGTAATCGGGGCGCTGTAATCGGGGCTACCTCTCCAGGTTCAGGTTACGCAGCTGCTTGGAACCCCACCTAAGGCTTCCCACACTCAGATGCTTTCTGCGGTCCCACTTCCAAGAAAAGAGTGCCACAGAGCTTTATAAGCAGCTAGCTTCAGAAGCACCCCTCAAAGCTTTCTAATGAGAGTCTTGGATCTAAGGCAAAGTACTGTTTGCATCGCAAGAGTCAGAATCAGGGCTCAAGTATGACCCAGCTCTAGTCCAGCACATGCAGCCCCTCCTGCTAGACACTGAGACCACAGATGAGCTTTTGCTTGAGAAGATAAACATTGCCTGTGCTACTGAGACAGAAAAAAGAAACAAAAAGAGCTTTAGTGCGCCACAGCCTGTTACAAGTGTAGTCCAGTCAAAGGAAAAGCCACTTGCAAAGAGCCATGTGCATGAAGCCAAAGTGAAGGTACCCCCTGAACAGAGTTAGCAGAACTTAAGACAGGTGACGCTTCTCTAAAAAGGCCTTAGTGCAGAGATAGCTCAGATTAAAGAGACATAACAGCAGCCTATGTTTCAGCCATAGCCATATGCCCATCCATCAGTCAGGATTCCAGCCACCTGTACCAAAGCAGCAGTATTACCACAACTACAGCCAGCCCCAAGCACCTGCACCAACACAACCTCAGTGTGCACCTCACCTGCAACCTAACCACTCTGTATACACTCCAAGGAGGTGCTTTGTTTGCCAACAGACGGCCCTCAAGACACATCACCTACGATCATCTTGGCATTCTTTCCTGCTACAGTATTCAGCCACCATCACAGCTGTTACCTGTCAATCATTGGTCTAGAATAAATCCCCTGGATGCCACTACTTCACCCATACTGCTTCCATCCATCATGTATGTAAGGACTGTGACAAGCATGAATCTACAGCATTAACATGTTGCATAGAACTATAAACTGCTTGCAGATTGCCAACATAGACAATTCATGGCCTGTTTCACAGGCTGTTCACATAGATCATTGACACTGACAGTAATAATAATAAATTTAATTTGTATAGCACTTTTCACGAACTCAAAGTCGCTTTACAGAGCAGATAAAGAAACAGCTAGGGATTGGCAGAGGTGAAGAGATGGGTCTTAAGGCGGGACTGGAAAATGGTGAGGGACTCAGAGGTGCAGATTTCATGGGGGAGGGAGTTCCAGAGTCTGGGAGCTGCCCTGGAAAAGGCTCTGTCCCCAAAACTGCGGAGCTTGGACTGGACGTAGATGAGACCGGATGGATCTGAGGGACCGTGAGGGTTGGTAGGGGGAGATTAGGACAGTAAGGTATGAAGGGGCCAGGTGGTGTATGGCTTTGTAGGTAAGGACCAGGATTTTGTATGTGATCTGGTGAGAAATGGGAAGCCAGTGTACTTGTTTTAGGACTGGAGTGATGTGGTGCCAGGATTTGGAGCAGGTGATGAGTCGTGCGGCTGAGTTCTGGACCAGCTGGAGTCTTTTTATGTAGGTTGAGCTGATACCAAGGAGTAGTGATCAAGAGAATGTGGACAGACTGCTTATAGACTATTTATACAGTGGCAAATCAACAGATATGGACTGTGTGAAGAAGGACTGTTGGCTATATTTGAACTGTGACCCATCCTTTGTTAAAGCACCAGCTTGCAGAAGAGGACCTCTAATGTCAAGTTCATAAGAGACTGTTTGATATGACAGAAAATGTTTGGTTTCATGTCGGGATGACATTTATTTTGGAGGAGAGAGTGTGACAAGTTAAAATAAAACATTAATAATCTGAACATAAGATAATTATAGTCAATTCATGGTCTGTGATGTTAAAATGTGTACTGATGTTAAAAAACGGTAATACATTAATCTATTAATATCCTCATTAGAGTAAAAGTTCTCGCTAAGGAAAATCTCTTTTCACTCTCGTGATTATTCCTCCCCATTTTCAGGGGCATAACAGTTGTAGCCCTTCCGCACTCATGAATTGAATGAGTAGGCTCTGGGTTTGTTTACTTACTTATTTTAGGTAAAATGTTAAGTATTATTTTGGATCTCTGCACTGTATTCCAGTTAAGCACTAAACACTACACATCTGTGAATAATGAGGCACGTACTCAATCACCACTTGAAACAAGGTATAAAGTATAAACAATAACCCTCCCTTTAATAAGGAATAATAAATTATAAATAAAATAAAACACAATGTGTTTTTCTGGTTTCAAGGCAAATTAAATACAAATTGCAGGCTCTTCACTGTACAAAACAAAAAATCACACCCACAGTGTGTCAATCAAAATTCACAGTTTCATTGCTTAATGAAATGATTATTAAAGCCGGCAAATCCTAAGTTAACACTACGTTGCAGGCCTGTATTGATGCTGGGGAACGTGTGACACAAAACTTAGTACCATGTACAAGATGAGCTGTATGTAGTCCTCCTCTCCAGCTCGTGATAGTGAAACTTTTTATATATATATTATATCCATTCATTACACACAGACTGATATATTTCAAATGTTTTTCATTTAATTGTGATTATTAAAACTGACAACTAATGAAAACCCCAAATTCAGTATCTCTGAAAATTAGAATATTACTTAAGACCAATACAAAAAAAGGATTTTTATAAATTTTGGCCAACTGAAAAGTATGAACATGAAAAGTATGAGCATGTACAGCACTCAGAACTTATTTGGGGCTCCTTTTGCCTGAATACTGCAGCAATGCGGTGTGGCATGGAGTCGATCAGTCTGTGGCACTGCTCGGGTGTTATGAGAGCCCATGTTGCTCTGATATTGGCCTTCAGCTCTTCTGGATTGTTGGGTCTGGCGGATTGCATCTTCCTCTTCACAATACCCCATATATTTTCTATAGGGTTAAGGTCAGGCGAGTTTGCTGGCCAATTAAGAACAGGGATACCATGGTCCTTAAACCAGCTACTGGTAGCTTTGGCAATGTGTGCAGGTGCCAAGTCCTGTTGGAAAATGAAATCTGCATATCTATAAAGTTGGTCAGCAGCAGGAAGCATTAAGTGCTCTAAAACTTCCTGGACCTCAGAAAACACAGTGGACCTACACCAGCAGATGACATGGCACCCCAAACCATCACTGACTGTGGAAACTTTACACTGGACTTCAAGCAACGTGGATTCTGTGCCTCTCCTCTCTTCCTCCAGACTCTGGGACCTTGATTTCCAAAGGAAATGCAAAATTTACTTAAAAAGTAAATAAGAAAGAAAGAGTAAGAAAATAATTTTGGACCACTCAGCAGCAGTCCAGTCCTTTTTGTCTTTAGCCCAGGCGAGACGCTTCTGACGCTGGGTCTTGTTCAAGAGTGGCTTGACACAAGGAATACGACAGCTGAAACCCATGTCTTGCATACGTCTGTGCGTGGTGGTTCTTGAAGCACTGACTCCAGCTGCAGTCCACTCTTTGTGAATCTCAACCACATTTTTGAATGGGTTTTGTTTCACAATCCTCTCCAGGGTGCAGTTGTCCCTATTGCTTGTACACTTTTTTCTACCACATCTTTTTCTTCCCTTCGCCTCTCTATTAATGTGCTTGGACACAGAGCTCTGTGAACAGCCAGCCTCTTTAGCAATGACCTTTTGTGTCTTGCCCTCCTTGTGCAAGGTGTCAATGGTCATCTTTTGGATAGCTGTCAAGTCAGCAGTCTTCCCCATGATTGTGTAGCCTACAGAACTAGACTGAGAGACCATTTAAAGGCCTTTGCAGGTGTTTTGAGTTAATTAGCTGATTAGAGTGTGGCACCAGATGTCTTCAATATTGAACCTTTTCACAATATTGTAATTTTCTTGGATACTGATTTGGGGGTTTTCATTAGTTGTCAGTTTTAATCATCAAAATTAAAAGGAACGAACACTTGAAATATATCAGTCTGTGTGGAATGAATGTATACATTATACAAGTTTCACTTTTTGAATGGAAATACTGTACTAAATCAAGTTTTTGATGATATTTTAATTATATGACCAGCACCTGTATAGCGATAGGTGTTGACAGCCGAACAGGAACTCACTAGATTCTCCTTAGCGCTGTCTCTCCAAAGATTGAGTTGCATTCAAAGACTCTCCCTGCATGGGAAAATACACTTCTCACATGTACCATAAATAAAATGAAAAATGAATGTGCAGTAACACTTTTAAACATTGTAAACATTTTTAATAAAACTTAAATAAATTATTTCACTCTTTTTAACCTATTATGCGTATATGAACTCATCTATTTATTAGCTTTTACTTCCTAGACTTTTTAATGCATCTTATTATTTATCCAGGCTACACCCTCCCCGCTCTAAATGACTGCTGTCCCCAACAGACTACCAAAGAACTCTAAACCATGTTATGTGTACTGTGTATTAACCTTGTCCAATAGTAATCACAACCCCTCTTTGAATGATTGTGATTGGCTGATCCATAGCTTTTCCCAGCTAATCATAAGTTAAATGTACTACAGGTTCAACAGGTCTCTTGGACTTAAGGTCTGGAGTTTTAGGCAATTGGTTACGGGGTGTATTTAGTTTTGTGGCGTTTTGACGTCCATCTCCAGCAATGGAGTTGGCTCCTGAATGTCCACGTCGTCTTGGTCTGTCTCTTCTTGAATGCTCTCTTCTTGAGTTGTCTCAGGTACACTTTCCAAGCTCTGTAACATCCTCCATTTGTGGTTCTTTGTTTGTACTTTCCTTGTCAACTTTTCATCATTTTAATTTTCTTGGTCACTGATATGTCTAGAGATCTGAGAGCATGCTTTACACCTTCTTGGACTCTTTCTCTTGTGTAATATGGTCTTGGAGGTTCGCAGTACTCATACTCTGAGGATGAGTCTGTATCTTGAGACACTTGCTGCTCAGTTAAAACTGTTGGCTCCTTTAAGGACTTAGGTTTTGTCTTTGTACAGTTCTTGTCTGTGTTAGAGACTGGCAATCTCACATGCTGTCCAATATGCAGAATGTGATCTCTGTCTTAACTTTTCCACTTCTGCTTTCTTTTTTCAGTTGGTAGATGGGAAGATATGGCATTTTCCCTACGACTTTGTAAGGTATTGGGCTCCATCTTCTTTGCAACTTGTGTTTTCCTTTCAGGCCCCAGTTCTTTAGTAAGACTCTGTCGCCAACTTCTAAGGACTGGAAACCAGCTCTTTTGTCATAACTGTTCTTGTTCTTTTGATGAACTTTATCTGCTGTCTCAGAGGCCAACTACGCTTGATGCAGATCATCCTTTAACTTTGACACATAGCGAGAATGACTTTCCACAGTTTTGTCGAGGGTTGTCCCAAAGCACAGTTCTACTGGCAGTCTTGCTTCTCAGCCAAACATGAGAAAATAAGATGAAAAACCAGTAGCGTCACATATTCTGCTGTTAGAGGCATGGACCAGGTAAGGGACATGTTGACTCCACTACCTTTTTCTTTTCTGCGCTAAGAGTGCCCAGCATAGAGAGTAACGTGCGGTTAAACCTCTCAGGCTGTGGGTTTCCTTGCGGATGATAAGGTGTAGTCCACAATTTCCTTATCCCCATAAGTCTTTGATCAGGCGACTTTCAAAATCGCGGCCCTGATCAGAATGGATGCGAGCTGGTAGACCATAGTGGATGAAATATTTATCAGCTAGGGTCTTGGCCACAGTTTGAGCTGTTTGGTTCTTGGTTGGGAACGACTGGGCATAGCGTGTAAAATGATTAGTGATCACTAATACATTTCCCATACCTCTGGAATCTCCATGGAGAGGAAGTCTACATTTGCCGCAGTTTTAGATTTGTTGCTCCACATCTCGTGACATTTTCGGCCAGAAGAACCTCTTACAAATTAGGTCAGTGGTTCTTTCATTGCCAAGGTGTCCAAACTCATTGTGAACAGATTTCAGTACAAAGTCGTGGTACTGTTTGGGCAGGACGAGTTGGATGGCCTCTTCACCACAAGATTGCTTGATGATGCGATAGAGCAATCCATCATGGTCAGTTTTTCTTTTTCTCGTTTCATATGATTTTCTCACACATCACTTACTGTCTACCCATTTGGGCACAAGCTAGTATTACATCTTTGAAACCTCTGCAATCACTTTACAAACGAACTGTTAAAACTCTGGATAAGAAACCATGTATTTCTCATCACTGTCCAATATTACAAAAATATAGATTGCCCAGTTGGGATAATATGGTTAAATACTCAAATCTATGTCTTATTTATAAAATTATTCATGGTTTATCTTCCCCTCCCCTCCAACAGTTTGTCAATACCCGAACAGCTGATTCCTGCAGGACCAGAGGTGCAGCTAGGGGAGATTGTATCATTCCCTTTAGGAAAAGTGTATTTGGTCATACTGCTTTTTCTGTTCTAGCTGCTGCTGAGTGGAACCTCACCCCCATAATTATCAGAAATATAAACACGTATAGTTCATTTAAGATTCAGTTAAGGAAATGGCTTATTGATCATCAGAGCTGTCAACATTAACCTATTACTACACATGCTTTTAACGCACACTGTTGACTTTTTTTTTCCTTATGTGTGTGTCATGTTTTTACGTGATGTTTGTCCGATTGTTGTTTTGATGTGTTTAGATTGTATATTCTAATATAATAGATATTTTACTAAATGTATCTTAATTTTTTAGTGCTATGTACTATGTAATCTTTTTTAGGGTGACTCTTAACATCTGTCTAGGGACTGCAGATGAAAAATAGCCTTTAGGCTAATTCTGGCATATTGACAGAAATGTTTATGAATATGCACTGTCCCTGTAATAAATAAATAAACAAACAAACAAACAAAATCACTTCCTTAAGCGTAATTCTGTCTTCCAAGTCCACCCCATGAGTGACCCAAAAAAACCTTGCCCAATTTGTCAGCTCCTCTGACAGCTTTTGCAGCTTCATCAGCAGCTTTGTTCCCTTGTGTCACTCTTGACACATCTGTTTTATGAGCTGCACACTTAGCTATCGCTTTCTCTTTAGGCCTCATCATAGCATGCAACAGTTTTATTATTTGTGCGTGATGTTGTATCGGAGAACCATCCGTTTTCTTAAACCCCCGACCTTTCCACACTGCTCAAAACAAATGACATACATTATGTGCATATGCCGAATCAGTATATATTGTCACTCGCTGCCCGTCTGCTAACAAACACTCTTCTGTTAGCCCCACAAGTTCTGCAAGCTGTGCAGACGCAGGCTGTGGTATTACTTCAGCTTTTTCAACAACAAATCCCGTTCCTTGAGCTTTTACTACTGCATAGCCAGCACACAATTTATCTCCCACACGATAATAAGACCCATCAGTCCAATACTACAGGTCTGCCTAACGTAGTGGAAGGGCTTGCAAGTCTGATCTAAGCCTTGAGTATTTCTCTGCCTCTTGAACACAATCATGTGGCTCACCATCCTCTGACGTTGGCAAATTCTCGGCTGGATTTACCGTATCACACCTTACCAGGGTGACATCCTCCTGCTCTAAGAGCCTATAATAGTCTCTAAGCCTTGGCATAGTCAATGTGTATTTTCCCCTAGTTCAGTAGATTCCTGAGACTATGATGGGTAAGAATTGTCACTGGGTAACCCCTCATAACAGATGATGCTTTGTCATACATTAAATAAACTCCCACCATTGCTCTGTAGCAGAGTGGTAGCCCTAATTCTACTTCTGTATATGCAGTCGAATAATAGGAAATAGGTTGAGGATTTGACCCTGTACCCGTCGGCTGACAAAGGACTGCACATGCATATTTACCTCCAGTGGAATTAGACACATACAACAAGAAATTCTTAGAGTAGTCTGGTAGTGTGAGCGCTGGCGCCTCCTGTAACCTCTGTTTGATTGTTTCAAATGCCACAAGGCCTTCCTGTGTCCAGGTCAGATTGCTGTGAAGTTGAGCGTTCCCAGTATCCTTAACCATAGCTCTCAAAGGTCCCATCAAACTAGAATAATCCTCAACCCATGCTGAAGAATAACATCTCTCTGGCAGTTCTGGGCTTTGGAGCCTTACGAATAGCCTCCAATTGACAATCAGAAATGCTTCTCTGTCCATGCGTTATTGTCTGACCCAAATATACAACCTTCTCCTGGCAATATTGCAACTTCTTTTGTGAGGCCTTATGCCCCTTTTCTGCCAATATTTGTAGCAATTTAATTGAGTCTTTGTGACATGTTTCTTCATCTTGTGAACAGATAATAATATCGTCGACATATTGAATCACAGTACTCTGCAATATCTGATCTATCCCCACCAAATCATCTTTCAATACTTTGTTAAAAAGACTATGTTTAAATCCTTCAATCTCTCATACTCATAGAACTGTCCTTTATTTGTCAATCCAAATAAACCCTGACTCTCTACACTAAGAGGAACACTAAAAAATGCACCACACAAATCTAACACCATGAAATGTGTTGCATCAGGAGGAATTTGGGCTAACAAAGTATGTGGATCCGGAACTTCTGCTGGAAAATCAGTTACCACTTCATTTACTGCTCTCAAATCATGAACCATACGATAAGTCTCATCAGGTTTCTTCACAGGCAACAAAGGCGTGTTACTCTGAGGATTTGTTGTCATCTTCAAAGCACCTACTTTCAAAAGTCCTTCAATTTGTGGTTCGATTCCTTGAATTGCTTCATCCTTCAATGGATACTGATACTTCCAAGGAGGTCTAGCTCCTGGTCAAAGTTCTACTTTCACTGGTTCGGCTGACTTCACAAGTCCAATATCGGTACTGTGTTGAGACCACAAACATTCTGGAACTTGTCGCAACATCTCCTCTTTCATAGAATCTGAGTCCATCTTGGCACTACAAATAGATTCATGTGTCATCCGTACAGCTTGTGGCTGTCCCTGTCCTTTAGCTGAAATCATGATTTTGACAAATCGCTGATCTGTACTCCTCCAAATTGCCAAATTCTCTTTCATTGGTACAAAACAGCTTCCTCTGCTTCTGTCATCATTTCCCCTATGTGTTTCTGCTCATAGTCTTCAGAAACCAACAAAGTCACATGTGGCACACTCTTCTCAATTTTGAATTCTTTCTCCAAATAATCATCAGTGTTTACCTTCATAGCTGCTCCTTGTGGTCCCAAAATTATACAACATGAGCTTAGTTGAATTCCCTTTGGTTGATGAGCCAACCATTCCTCTGGGTTTGATTGGGCAGCATTCTTGAAATACTTGAGCGTACAATGGAATGGATATTCTGGAAGTTTTGCATCTGGCATGTTCGCCACAATGAATTTCTCCCATATCTTAGCCGGCTCCAAGAAATCTGCACTGAGATTTCCAATCCAAAATACTGCAGAGTACACCATCTCTGTTGTCATCAATAGTTGGTGGACCATTTCTTTTGGCACTTCTATCAGACAGCCATCTGGTGTACATTTTATTGTGCAGTTCAATCTACACAAAGCATCTCTTCCCAATAGAGCAATAGGTGTATGTTCTGATACCAATATGGGTATTGTAGTTTTCTGATTTTTATAGCAGAGCTCAATTGGTTCCGTGAGAGAAATCAGCTGCTTCACTCCCTCAAACCCCCTTGTCCGAATCAGTTGATTGGACATAGGAAGATGTGTAGCATCTTCAGGCCGAACACAGGTGAAAGCCGCTCCGCTATCCGCCATTACTTCCTATGGTTGGTTATTTACTTTCACCTCAATTGTTGGATCTCTTTCCGGCCCTGATGCTACCAGCTGACACCCCCCTTTCGGATTTTCTGGGCACCTCTAGAATCCTGGCTCTGGGCCCCTGTGAGGGTTCACCAGTCCTCCAAGCGACCTTGACTGGTCCCTGAATCCTCCTCTGAAATTTCCTCCTCTGAAATTTCCTCCTGAGCTATTGCACTCACGGACAAAGTGACCAACCTGTCCACAATTGTAACACACTTCTGGAGATTGCTGAAAGTATGGATTAAATCCTCCTCTTCTTGAGCTTCCTCGTCCTCTTCCTCTCCAATTCTGCATCTGTCCATAAACTGGCTGTGGATATGAAACAACTGGAACCACTAGTGGTGGTTGGGGCAATTGCGGTTGTTCCTGGCTTGACTGAAGCTGTGGTGGTGATTGTTGCTTTGGTAATCAATGATCCTGCATAACCAAAGCCTGTTTCTTCTCCTTCTTCTTATTTCCCACCAGTTGTATTTGATTGAGTTTCCTGAGAGTCACTTGGTCCTGTTCTTTCTGATCATGTTCCTTTTTCTTATATAGATCCACTTGATGGGCTATATGATCTGTATAGACTCCTTTTGCCATGCTTCCAAGTCCAATCACCTCTGCCAGTTTGCTCCTTACTGGTGGGGGCAACCCCATCTGTAGTTTCATATCAGTATTCTGCAAAGGCTTATACTCCAGATTCTGTCCTCGGATTATCACTGGCAGCATCTTCTTACTTGTGCTCCCTTTCCTTGGGCGTAATACATACTTCTTCTCCAAATTTTTGGGACCCTTTTTTCTTCATTTTCTCCCTATGTATTGTCAGCTTCTCGAGATGTTCTTCCAATTCTCTTATTTCTTCTGGATAAGTCGACTTCTCCAAGCATGATATGCATCGATCCATGTCTTTTTCTATTTCTTCAGTAGTCATTGTAGGATAAAATCCCCTTGAACATGAAGCACCTTTAATCTCCCACTCTTCATCGCTGTCTCCATCTTCACTTTCATTGGAGATCTGATCTCCTGTATCCTTCTTCTTCCAACTTTCATCACCCCTTCTTTCCACTCTGGCCAGCCTCCGTCTGATCACAGGATCATATCTACCCATGATCTCTTCTACATCACTCTGTTCATCATCATCTTCCATTCTCCTAAGTCTCGCTCTACCCTTAGTTTCCAAACGTGTCATTTTCTTTTTACTTTTGGAGCTTAGTGTCATCTTTATAGTTGTTTCTGCTTGTCCTCTCTCTATGATTCGTTCCTCTTCATCTCTGATGCAATAATCACCCTCCTGAATGATCACTGGAAGCTGAGGATAGACATCCTTAAACTCCGCTTCCTCCTTGTAAGGTGGAGGTCTTTTTGCTGACTCCGTATGTGAGAAGGGTGTGTTGACTTCTGATATTAATTTTTCTGTTATCTTTGCCTCTTTTGCCATTTTCTCTACACCTCTGTCCCTTTTCTCTTGTGTATCTTTCATCAGTTTTTGACCTTTATGTTCGAACAACTTAAGAACACCCAGCTCTCTTCGTCTCTTTTCTTTATGTCGTTCCCCTTTTTCCCCCTTATTTTGATCCAACTTATATGTGGACACAAGTACTTGCATTATTTTAAGTACACCTGGGTTAAGAGTCCCTTCCACAGGCCATGGTTGTTCAATATTAGGCCAACGTTTATGCCATTTTTCAGATAACTTTACAATACCATCAACTAGAGGATTATTTTTTGCACTACATCAACCGGAGTAGTTACTTTCAACGTTTTAATGTCCTTTTTCCGCATAGTGACAACTCTTTTATATTTCTTTATTGTAAAATTATTTTTCTTATTACTTATTTGTTTATTTTTCTTTTAATTCTACTTAATTGTTGATAGGTGGCAATCTTACCACATCCGCTAATGGAAAATCAAGGGAATTTGTCAACTCCAGAGCAATCACAAAAATCTTGTTATCCAGCAATCACACAGCGCCAACTACTGCCTAATAAGCACCCACTCACCTTAGTTTTGTCCCAAAAGCTCAATACCAGAATTCCCAACACAACTTAAATTCAAACGACCCCTGCACAAAATAATAATAATAATAGATAATATAATAATTATAGATGAGTATAGACACATATGCACAGGTGTTTGTAAAGAGTTTGTGGATTGCACAATACTGGCCAGACTGTATCTGGGGCTGCTTTGCTGTGGCACGCTGGACGGCACCCCCTCTCTCTCCTTCTCTCTCTCTCTCTCCTTCTTGTCTCTCCAAAAAAACCAAAAAAAGGCAAACAACACTTTAGTCCTTTTATTATTTCCCCCCAAAAATAAAAGTGTTAACTCTCTGAGTAATCATAATCTATTTTTCCTAACTTTTTAACATATCTACGTTAACATGCAAGCTAAGGAATTTCGGTGTCATTTACACTGGGGATGCTGTAGACACTACTCTTCACTCCTATTTAAAGCTTACTCTATTAACAAACGTTCTTCAATACCAATGAAAATGCCTTTTAAAAATGTATTTACACACATAAAAAAACCCAAATGAAATGCAAGTAAAATATAGAAAAAACAAATGTGCACTTCCCAAAAAAAGTAACTTAGGCTAAGAAAAACCCCAACTGCTGATTATGTAATGACCCAAACCATACAGCAGCATTAATCAATAACTTTAACAAATTTCAAAACACAGTTTTCCCCTTGATCAAATTCCCTTCTCTATTTCTTTATTCATATATATATGTATATATGTTTTCTTGAATCCTAGCCTTATCATCCTCTGCATAGTCTCTCACACACACACACTAGGCTTCTCCTAGTTGTCACACACACAACCGAGACACAGCAGGGGCAGCTCTCCACACACACATGATAGCTATCCAGTCAACAAGAATGCATTCCTTCACACTGTTTATAAAGCATGCTTCCGCCGCACCTTTTTCCTTTATTATTTTCCTTCCTAAATTTATGCTACCTCGAGTTTGCAGATATTTAATGAGAGGCCACTTTGGACATAGTTCGTCAACACATGTATCGAGAGGTAACTTACAATTAAATTTTTCTTCTACAAGCTCCCAGTTCTTTTGAACGGACCCGAAAATTCACCTAGTTCCTTTCCAGGATTTGCGGCCCATCTAAGATTGCCTTTCAAGGGCTTTTTGTCCAGATCTGCGGCGTCCTAATCCTTATTTTTTCCTTTTTCCATAACCTTATATTTTCTTCCTTATCCTTATTAATTTGTATTCAAGCCGAATGACCCTGGCCAGGGTTGCACTCTCTCTTTTTCCCTTAATCCAATTTACCTATTCCTTAAAGCCTAGTTTCACGCGACAATAATTTCCATCCCACATGATTTACGGTTATAAGAATCTGAGGGCCCATATTCCTAATCTTTGCAAAGTTATGAAACCTCACTTCCCGTTACTCCTAGGCTGTTTCTTTTTCTTCCTTTTATATCTATCTATCTGTCTTCATTACATTCACACACACACCCTTTTTGTGTTATCCACAACGCACACAAAATTTAGAATGGAGTCTTCTCACACATCCACCCGCAAGCATTCACACAGGATCGAACCGGTGTACCCTTTAACGCATACACAGACACACGAACTGACCAGCGCCCACAGTTTATGAGAAAACTCACCATATACGCTAGCTTCTGGAGCGGGAGTCAGCTCGATGGAGCCCTGTGTTGGAACGATGAATTCTGGCACAACACGGTCCCTTCGTGGTTGACAATTTCTGTGGTGTCCGAACAATAATGCTGCGATGATGTATTGAGAAGAAATCCGCTTGACACTGTTCTTGATCATAAAAGTTTATTACATCAAGGAATTCAGCATCAATTACAAGCTCTGCAGCAGCTTGGAGAGTGACCCAGCCCGATGGCCACTCTGTCTCTCTGTACATTGAACACAGCTTATATAGGACATGTTTAGGTATCTGCTAAATACCATATAAGGGCACCGTGCTGTAGGATAAGTGTAAACATCTGTTAGACACCATAGAAGGGTTCAGTCCCTTCATACACACTACTCTCTACTCCCCCTAACACTGGGTCAAAGGTCAAATTCCATAGGAGGGTTCACTCTTTACACACCCATCAATCATTACTTCCCCTTAAGAGTTCACTGAGCCTTACTCTAGCTGCAGAGTATTATTTTAAACTGTAATGGTCAAATGCACATATGTTATACACCACAGCAGCAAGCCATCTGTGCCCCACTGCGTTGAGCTTGGCTGTCGAGAGGGGGGTTGTTATCGGTCCGCACACTGAAACGAGCTCCGTACAGATAATCGTGAAAGCGATCCACCACTGCCCGCTTCAGTGACAGGAACTCCTGCTGATGTATTCTGTATTGATTTTCAGTGTGGCTCAGTTTCCTACTACCGAATGCAACTGGCCTCAAGCCATCCTCTTGCTGCTGATAGAAGACTGCTCCAAGTTCTTTAAAGCTAGTATCTACATGGAGCACACAGGGCTTTGCAGGATCTGCGAAGCACTTTTTCCTGCTCTTTTGAGTCAGGGCATAGCCTTTGGTCAGCTCTGTGAGTGGTCCCATGATGGCGGCATCGTTGGAGATGACACTTTCAGTGTTATACAGGTGGCCCATGACTGTCCCCACGGGATGGTTTCTTTATGTTTTTATTTTGTACTAGGATAGATCACGACGGCTGGCTCAGCAGACCTTGCTGGACATTGCAGTTGGTATCTGGTGTAGTACTTGTGTTGGTACTTTGGCTACCTTTCATTGTCTTTACTGTTGGATGAGCTTTCTGATTACTTTGGTCTGATTCCCAGGTTGGCAACACTTTGCCATGAAATGGCTTTTCTGGCCACGTCGATAGCATAAATGCTCATCTATATGTTGCTGATTTCGGTTGGAAGGATTAGTTTTTTGCTTAGCCTCCACCGCTGTGACTGTAGTCAGTTTTGCTGAGGTTTCCTGACCAGCATCTTTTTGTGCCACTTTCTGTTGTAGTCCTTTGTTTCTTCAATGCAGCAAGATCAGTGTCACCACTGTGTTCACTTGGCTGTATTGTGGACACAGGTAGAGCACTATAACTTTTCTCTTTGACATCTTGGAAACTTGGCATGCAGGAAGCTAACTTGGTCTTTAGCTCTTTGACCTCATCTTTGAGACTTTGTAATTCTGCATGGCTGGCGTCCGCTGATTGTTTAGTTTGTACAGGATGGACTGACATGTTAAGCTTTCTCCTTGAAGCCTCATATTCGTCCTCTGTAAGAATTTCACTTAGGAGCTGCAGGAAAGTTGGGGTACTTCCTTTCTTTCTCGTAAGCGTAATTGGATTAGCCTGATATCTGAAGCAATGGCCCCTCTCAGAAGCTGTTCCAAGCGAGCTTTGTCTTTGCAATCAGCCGGAAATCTTCCCCTCTGTATAACTTTAGTGAGAGTTCTTTCCAGCCCTCTAAGGAAATCTGGCATTAGCCGAAAGGTAAAGTAGAGGTCATCTCGTGATTCAGCAGTGCCAAATGCGCTCTTTTAGGGCTAATAAAGCTTGTACTTCTGTAATTCTGTCACATCTTTTTCCTACTCTACATTTTATAAAGTAAAGATGACTGATTCACTTTTATAGTTTGTTTGCAAAAATGCACACATTCGACCTTCAAGCCAAAAATATAGGGTGGTTTACAGTAAAAGGAAACTGAATTACAAAAACAATGGATTTCACATTGTCTTCTGTTTGCAGGTAGAACTGAAACATGAAAAGTAATGCAGTTGTTGCAATGCCAACTGTTTGTATTTAGAAAGTCATTGTGCTATGATGGAGTGGTACAGTAGTCAGGAGCATAGCGCTGTGACGTCATAGCAAAGTCGCAGGTTCAAACCCCAGTTGCCCCGGCCTTTGTGTGCGGACTTTGCATGTTCTTTCTGTGTCAGGTGGTTTCTCTTCTCGTGGAGCAGCATATGTGCTTCGGCTTCCTCCCACTGTCCAAAGATGCAGACTAGGTTAATTGGTGACCATAAATTTTCCTTATGTGTGTGGCCCTGCAATGAATTTGCAACCTGTCCTGTCCTGTACACAGGAGAAGCGGTTAATGATGGATGGATTGTGCTATGATTGATTGATCTGTTCCTTTAGGAAAGAAAAAGTGCTAGGTTATTGTTAGAATGATTTAATTTTGTGTCAGGTTTGCTGTGTTTTGAGTTTGTGTATGTAGAAAACGTTTTTATTTTATTTTAAAATGTAGAGTTTGTGTTTAAAGAACAAAATGTGGTTTTGAGCAGAAAATGTACTATTTGGCTAATGGTGTGAGGTAGGTGTGTTGCTGTGTTAAGAGTTTTGATAAAGTATCTTGAGTTTAGGTAAATGTTTGTTAGCAATTGAAAAAACTGTAAAGAAAAAAACAGATTACAGATACAACCATCAATATAAAAAGATGGTATAAGGCGGACAGTAAAATAAAGTCATTAAAGGTAATTAAAAGAAGAGGGTATTGCAATAGAAGTGAATAAGATGGTACTTCAGGTAGACCCATAAGCTTGCAAGAAGAAATATGTTTAAAGATGGCTTTTAAGAGCATAAACTGTTGTAACAGACCTCAGCTCAGGTGGTAAAGAATTCCAATGAGAGTGGGAGCACAATGACTGTAGGAAGGAGGTTGGACTTGGCCAATGAAAAATAAACAAGGGTGGAGAATAACATGGAGGGTAGGAGAGAAAGTGATGAAGAGGATGATGGTGTGATATGAAGAACAAGAGAGGAGGGACATCCATGTTCATAAGAGACTGAGAGCGAGAGGAGAGGAGGGAAACTGTCAGAAACTGATAAATTAACTGTATGATGAAGAGTTCTAGTTAGAAGCTGCAGCTTTTCTTTCCCTCCTCTCACTGTCTGATGGAGGTTGATGACGGAGCAGAGCTCTGCTTTCCACAACTCCTCAACACCTCCTGCAGGAAGCCGACACTTCCTTGGTCTGAAGCTGTATTTCTGCACACTCTTCTGTCCTCCATCTCTCTGCTCACTGTGGCTCTCAACCTGCTTGTCATCATCTCAGTCTCCCACTTCAGGCAGAGATCAATTTCTCAGCAGAGTTTTAGAATATTACTTTTAGCTAGTACTTTTTCCATTTTCCACTGTTGTGTGATGCCATGTGTAATGATACTTTTCTCTTTCCCTCCAGGCAGCTCCACACTTCCACCAACATCCTCCTCCTCTCTCTGGCTGTCTCTGACTTTCTTGTAGGCCTCCTGCTGATGCCGGGAGAAATCCTCAGAAAAACATCCTGCTGGTTTCTTGGTGACCTGATGTGTTCTCTGTATAAAAATTTAGCATACATCCTTACTTCTGCCTCAGTAGGAGACATGGTGCTCATATCAGTTGACCGATATGTTGCTATTTGTCACCCTCTGCATTATACCACCAGAATTACTGAGAGAAGAGTTAAACTCTGTGTTTGTCTGTGTTGGTTCTGTTCTGTTTTCTACTGCAGTCTCTTTGTAAAATATAGCCTGGTTCAACCAGACAGGTATAATTCCTGCTACGGAGAGTGTGTGTTTGTTATTAACTATAATGCAGGAGCTGTGGACCTTGTTCTGACTTTTATTGTTCCCATCACTGTCATCATAGTTCTGTATATGAGAGTGTTTGTAGTGGCTGTGTCTCAGGCTCGTGCCATGCGCTCTCACATTACAGCTGTCACACTCCAACGTTCAGTGACTCTAACAGCAAGGAAATCTGAGCTGAAAGCAGCCAGGACTCTTGGTGTTCTTGGATTTTTGTTCCTAATGTGTTTCTGCCCATATTACTGTGTCTCTTTTGCAGGTGACAATGCACTCAATGCTTCATCTGCATCTTATGTGCTCTATCTGTTCTATTTTAACTCCTGTCTAAACCCTGTGATCTATGCCTTGTTCTACCCCTGGTTTAAAAAAGCTGTTTTTCAAATTGTTACATTTAAGATTCTGCAGCCTGGTTCCTGTGAGGCCAACATACTTTAGAGAGGCTGTGGATTGGCTGAAATGAAAAATATTGATTTTAAGTATGTTGTTGAGTGCGTGAAATCACATATCCAAAAAGTGAATATTCTGGAAACAAGTTTTAAGTGCAAATGGAAAATGTGCATAAAAAAAGGCAGACACAGACAATGTGTGTAATTCTGCTCAATGTCACCTTCACATAACCCGCCAAAGAATGTTTTCATTGTTCAAGTAATGGTGATTATAATTAATATAGTTTGAGTGTGTTGCTGGTAAAATATGTTTGTATTATGACACTCGCTGGCTGTTGCTGTTGAGTCAAACCTTTGTCTTTTCAGTTCTTGCAGTGTCTGGAGATCTTATGGGAAATCTTCTCTGACATTCAGCATGTAATTAGACAGAAGTTATTTTTTGCAATTTTGTGTGTATGTTCTGGACTTTTGCTGCTGTAATATTTTCATAAGCACCACGCACTATATATAAACCTTTATTTAAACACTGTTTCTCTGCATTATCCAGTTTAATCCAGTAAGCAGTGAACTGACCCACCTGATGCACATATTAACAGCCTCTTCTCTAAGGAAATCTTTTAATTACATAAGCTTCATAACATGATTTTGGGACACATTATTTTGATGTTATTTATGATTACATTTCATTTGCTGAATAGAATATATTAAGTCAAATAATTTACTTACAATATACACTGTATATGTCATTTTATCAGTCAATTAGACAGAAATTTTGACTTTTTAGACAGATGGAAAACAAAACAAAAACACAAACATAAAGATAACCTAACAGAAAAAGCAAACTAAACATAAACTCAGAAATACAACACATTTAAGGGGTTCATAGATTCAAAGGCCTCATTTGTCACATACACTAACGGTTAGGGAAAGTTAGGGTCGCATACCTTTTTAGAGAGTGGTTAAATAGTAGTGTATACATAAATATTGGCCTGACAGGTGCACTTGTCAAACTGAATGCATACAAATACACTATAAACCCAAACAAGTTCAGAATACTCAAAATATTTGCGGATTGATTACCTCAAAACCTTTAAGTAGCGGTTATCATAATGATAATATTTTTGAGTACACTTAACTTGAATACAATACTTAAATTTTTTAAAAACTTACATTTCTGCATACTAAATTACACTGGTTTACTGATGCTTATTAAAATTACATTCCACTGACTAATTCTTTACTCAATAATTGTAATTGTGTGCAACTTATATTCTGAGGGAAATCTACTCAAAAAAATTATTGTGCCAGACTCAAATACTAATGGAAACTCTCAAAAAAATACTTCTAGTCAACTTAAAATTTACAAAATGCCCATTTTCAGATAGTAGTCCTAAAAAATACAACTCCATTATTACAATTCAAGTTCTCTTTATCAGTTTCAAACTTCAAACATCTCCTTTCATTTCTACATTTCACAGAAACAAAATATGTTACATTGAAACTTGTTTTCATCAGATGGAAAAAAAATATCTTTCTGGTAATGCACATCTTGTATAAAGCTGAATAGACTAAGTAATTGACTGCTTGATCAAATAATAACAGCAGCACTTTTACTTAAATAATATAAATGGGAACTTTAAGTGCGGGTTAACAATGCAAATTGTTAAGCGAGGTAGACGAGGTAATTGAACAATATAAAAAAAGAACACTGAGCACAAAACCTTTGTTTTTAATATACCTCGCTGTAAGCTTGCAGTAAACATACTGAGCATATACAGACAAATCCATCCACAGCCAACTTTCTCTTGGGTTGAAGCAGACTGCACCAGGTGCATCAATGTCAGTGACCACAGTGAGGAGTGTCAGCAATGTCAGATTCATCTTCACCCTGCAAAATACAAGCAATCCAAATATGAGGATAATTATAAAGTACTGTATGCTCATCGGTGGCCCCCACACACTTAAAAGCATATTATTTATTTTTTATTGATACAATACTCACACAACAAAATGTTAAGAGTTACTGGTGGCTGTTATGATTCCTTCTGTCTATACTGACTATAACACTTTCTTTATCTGACTCAACTGTAAGAGAATGAGTTCAAAATTCTAACGTTCATTAGGAACAGTTATGAGACATCAGCATGCTGAAATCCTAAGTATTTTTAGAAGTTAGTCTTTGTGTGTGTGTACTTGTTGAGCTGCAGCAGTGGGATACTCCCTTCCAACCGTAAACCTACACAATGACCTAACAACAATATCCTTTTAATTTAATTTAATTTAATTAGACGGCTTAAGACTAATTTAGCTGCAGCTGAACTTAGCCTGCTAAAATCCTGTGTCCTCATATGAGGACTTCAGGTTTTCGTCTACTTCATTCTGCTTATCATCTTAGACCTATTGTCCTCATTAGTGGGCAGTTGCCTGTACCCTCTAGGGTCACTGTTTGTACAGCCTTGTGATGTCTGTTTCTACTTTGTTACACATACAATTTTTTTGATAAAGTACTTCCTGTTCAAAGACAATGTTTAGGTTTTTATACTTATAATAAAAATGCACACAGAATCAAAGCTCAGGTCTTGGGAAGTTAGAGAAACATTTTTGGATGAAAGGAGAAGTGTGGATTTGTCCTTAATTTCTTACAATTGGGCCATGCCTATGAAGGGAATATTTAATTGAGATGAGGAATGACAGCCAAGAATAAATATTTTACTGTACACATCACATTTTAGCATTGAGACAGCTAGATAGCTAGATAGATTGCTGGAAGAGGCATTAAAGTTAGTTGCACATAGTGCATTTAATGTTACTTGTTAGGCTTTGCCCATAGATGATGCCATCATCCATTGGCGAAGGCTGAAAGGCAGTGAAAAACATGATTATGTTATTTAAGTTATTTAATTGACGTTACAAATGACTAACTCAGCGGGAACCCTGCGTGTGAGCGCTACCAGGAGCTACTCTCCATGGCTCCGGCAGAGTGCGGTCAGCTGATGTTTTGTTCTGTGGTGCTGCAGTTCGCCCTCAGGTGGCCAAACTATGCGACACTCATGACATGAGGGAAAGATCCGACTCTGTTTCTCTTTTTAATAGTCATATCAGCTGTTATAAACGCGATTTACAGATATATCTGCAAGTAGCTTACATCGGCCAACAATATCTGCTAAATAATGAATCGCTCGGACTCTAGTTGATATTGACATTTCTGTGAGGACACTGAGTACTTACATTGCAGGTTTTGAAGAAGTCAGTCATCCTCTAGCAGGTTCACTGGAAGGGCATGGAGGGTCAGACGACATCTCATGTGTCCATCATGTTGTTCCTAGATTGACAAATCAAAATAACTATTATCATACAAATATTTTTACAGCACATCGAGCCATCTAGTGTAATGTTATGCAATTTTAAAATAATAATATTGATAAAAACGAATCCATCTAGTTGTAACTACTTAAAGACAAGTCAAATTTAAACAAACCCAGTTCAGCTACAGACATGTAGAGGCTGCTCAGTCCGCTTTCGACTTTCATTGTCAGTTGTATGTTTTACTGCCCAAAAAACATAGCCTGAGTTTTAAACTTTTTTTAACCACAATTCTGTGTTAACTGCAGGTGAGCTGCGTGTTGAGAAGGCCTAGAGTACATCTCTCTGTTAGTAGACTATATGGCAACCAATCATGAATAGAGTTGGACTCTTGGATGAATAGAAAAATAAAAAGTCATATTGTAGCATGGCTAAATTAGCTATGAATTTTAATAAATTTATGATTAATACCCAGTTATGAATTTTAATATTCAGAAAATATCAAAAATCCAAAAAGCTCTCGTTAAAAGGGCACCACTGGAGTTGTTATAATCCTAGAGTCTCCGGACCTCTATGTAGCTTTTAATAATTATACAATTATTACTAGTGATCAGTTAGTAAATAATCGCTAAATTATCTTAAATCAATCAGTCAGTCTCATATCTAAAGGGTCAATTCTCTTGGCAGGGACGTGGAAATAGGCAACACACACAGTTCTTGATTACAGTGAATTTATTAACTAACTAATGTGATATAAAAGGGTGGTTAAATACAGCGAAAATAAACGATGACTGAACAATGAGAAATGGAGGTTCGATTGTGGGAAGCATTTGACTCATACGGCAAAGGAGAACTAATGAAAGTAAGCTATGAGTTTAGGAGTTAAAAAGGAAATATTAACATTACGGGACATGATTCTGATCACAGAATGTTTGTTAGGTCTTACGGCTTGTCGACGGCCTGCTTTGGCCTGTTGCACGGGTCCCACGCTAGCTGCCGATCCTGGCTTTTTGCTATGGATTCTCCGGGGTTCTCTGTGTCTGGAAGTCTTATGGAAGAAACTTGCAGTGGGGTTCTTCCCGACCCCGTCTCGGGTCAGGTTTAAGTTGTCCTTTTTTGGCTGCTGGCGAGCCACGTGGCGTCGTCCGACCTCCGTGGGCTTAGCTCAACGAAAAGCTTAAAAGGAGAACTTGGTCGTTCCTGAATTAGACCAGTGTAACTTAACGGACTGATAACTTTAACAAAACAAAAGAAAGAAATAAAAGAAAACAAAATAAAGTTGCTGTTAAACGAGGGACAAATCGGTGTCGTGGCACTTCGCGTGTGTAGCTTCAAGCGAACAAAGGCCTGTTGCGCTGGTTGAACTCTTAGGGCGTTGCCTGGAGAGGCACACCGGACGTGTGCCGAAGCGTCCAGAGAGCCGAGCGGGAGACCAGGGCACGAGGAGAGGAGAAGAGCCAGAGAGAGAGAGATGACGTTGTGTGTCGCTCTTTTGTTGCCAGGGGCGTAGTTCCCCAGAGGGCAGTCCTTTGTTCCCGAGGGAGCATTTCCGTTTTCCCGAGGGACTGCCTTTCTAAACTTTTGATGTCTAAAAAGAAAGTCTATTTGCGCGTATTATAATCAAATATTTTCCACAATCAAACCTCAATGGTCAAACAGTTGTTCCGTTCTAAGTTAAGCATTTGGTAACATGAAAACAATTGTCACATTATTGGTCAGGATAAGTGGGTGACATTTATACATTAACGGCTTTTCCGACGATGATATGTAATACTTATTTCGTCCACTTGGGGGAGCTCGGTTACATGACAAAAGCTTAGATTAACCCAAAACAATCTTTCCTTAGGAAATGGGGAATTCAGCCTTAAATTCAAGCTGGATAATTAATAGAGTATAGTATGACATTTCTTTATCATCATTTCTAAAGGAATTGTGTGAGAAAGTATTGTGAACAAGCATTGGTTACACATTAAATGACGGAGTGTCCTTAATCTTGCTGAAAATAGAAACACTGCAACACACCAGACCACAAACTACATCTGCAAAGTAACTTATTTAGATTCTTTTCAGCACTAATATCAACAACAGATAGCAACAACATGGTAACATAACTACTCAAATAGAGGCAAACGTAATCAAGTAACTAAAAGATTTCATTAAACTTAATTAAATGCTTTGAGTCTTTGGAGACTGCAGTCTTTGGTTATTTAAAGTTCAGCTGTCCTGGGTTAAGTCACACTTAGGTGAGACAAGGAGTATCCCTTTGATGGGGTAATGAAAGACAGAGCAAGGTCCGTTGCCACGGTTACATGTGTGTGTGTTTGTGGGGGGGCAGTTTAGGATTTCCTGTCCCATCCAAGGAGATTCTGATTCACTTCAGGGAAATGCTAATCGCTGGTTAATGTCCCTTTGTCAGTTTAACAGTCAGCCATCGCTTTATCAGCTTCGTAGATCAAAAAGGTGCCAGTTTTATGATCAGTTTGCTCAGGCATAGCACAGGAAAGCAACTTTCCAACCCCCCTTCCGTTGGGGTCTCTTTAGCAGTCTGTTGAAGTTGATCTTCAACTCTCTGAGAGAGGAAAAGAGGAATTTGGAGTAGCTCCAAATTTATTTAATATAAAATGCACAAATCCACACCGTTGTCCCACTACAATGTTCAGCCCAAAAAATGAGTGTGAAATTAAGGATTTTCTGTCATAGGCTTGTAAATGGCTTTTAAAGTGATCATGTACTGTAAAACTTACAAAAAATGCAAATGACAAATGACAGTAGATAGATCTATCCTCTTAGTCATCACAAGACAATAACATAATCAAATTTCCCTATTATAGTAGAGAGGTCCCGATCTGTATTGACTGCAATTTATGTGATCAACATTGTCGCTATAGCAAAGGTAATCTTGAACTCACCTGGAGGTCATAAATCCTGGGAATCTCTGTAGGGCCTCTGCTCTCTTGGCCTTCTGCCTGTACAGGGCAATCAGTTCTGGTGTGTATCTCACAAGCTCGCAGTATGCATAGGTTCAACATCTGTAAAGCAATGGAACTCAGCAAACACCTACAAACACATAAATGTACATAGATTAATGGTTTTCAACTTGGGCCTTAGCAGGAAAACATAAGGCATCAATAACGTGTTTTAAGCAGGATGGTTGGCTATATGGCAAAAAGATACAGTTCTTACCTGAGACATGGAAATTGACCACAGCATTGACAAGAAAAAAAAATGCAGGGTCATCCAGCAAATTTCTTTAACCTGACTTAAGTTTTTCTGCATCAAAATAAAAAAAATTAAATGGCTAAGAATTGATTTAGCAAATCAAATATCTTTTAAACAAGACAAATAGTATATTTATTATATTTATATTTTTTTATCCCCAGTATGTCTGATTAGCAAGCCAGCAATTGGCTGCAGACACACAGTATCTAACAACCAGGCAAATTCATTTCTTGTATTTTTCAATAATTAATTTAGTTACCGTGAGGGCGGAAGAAACCTTTACTATCAAGTCAAAATCCTCAACTAATTAAACAGAAATATGCCAATGGCAAACATACCTTGGATAGCAGTAGAGTCACTCAATACTCTGTTTGATCCTGTGAGAACAAATATAAGCAATATAAAAAATTCCCTTTAGTCCAGTCAACAACAACATCATCAAATGCTATTTTTTTTAAATTGAATTATTTGTAATTTATCTGACTCACCAATCTCAGAGCTGCTTTGGCGAGTCAGGTGATTAAATTCCTTCAGCAGCACGCTATAATCCTTATTGGGCACACAATATATGAAAACCAACATTTGAGATGGGCAGAGTTTATTGTTGTGATAAATGTATTTAGTCTTTTAAGACTTAGTTACCAGTTTATCAGGTACATCCAGTTTATCATGTACATCTAGCAAAATTTAAATCTCCCCTTCATAAAAATTATGTTTTTGTTGCAACTGTATGATCATTTTGGATCACATGGACTGGTGTTTCTGATATTTTGTCCATCTCATTTATATCAGTGAGGCCATGCAAAATAAAAGAGATGTTTATAACGCAGTACAGTTCATCAGACCACAAACTACATCTGCCAAAATGAACAAATAATTAAATAAACTTTAAATGAAAACAGAACATTCCTCACTAACTTATTACAACAGTGGAAACATTTTCCTTTGATAAGTTTTATAAATACATGTTACAGAAACTTTGGATGACTTTGTGTCTGCAGTTGAAGGGATGAGGTTCACCGCTGATAAATGAAACATTCAGCCATGCATCAACACTATTTCAGTTTAAAACTTACCAAGATGTCTTTGAAGCTTGAGGAAACTCAGCACTCAGGTTCACTTGAGAGGACAGATCTATTGAAGTTAAATTAGTTAAATATAAACATTAAATACTTATCATACAAACATAATTGTTAAACATTTCCCACTGATCTGAATACTGACCTGACAACCTCCAAAACTGGAGAGGTTTTTACATTTCAGTGAAACTAATGTTAGGCTCTACATTGTTCACATCATGAATGTTATGACTTCTTGAGGACCGATGCATCTTACTACAAACACTGCGGTCAGACACAGCTAATATGAAGGTAGAGCCTGACTGTCTCCACAGTAACGTTATAGGGCTAAAGTAACAGTAACTAAGTTAACAGCAGGTCCTCCGGTCCACACAAGAGGTATCATGCCATCAGGCACAGAAACCAGGCACTCCTCAAGCCTTTAAAACAGGCACCACCCACATCTGTTTACTTGTCTGTTGGGTCATGGAACTGCCATTCGGCAGTCAACAAAGCTGACTTTAACACTGCTTATGCTAACACATTTTCTCTTGGGCTACTGGCGCTCACTGAGACCTGAATTAAACCAGAAAACTCTGCTACCCCTGCTGCGCTGTCCACCAATTACTCCCCACACCCCCCGGCCGTCTGGGACTGGGTTCTTCATTTCCAACAAATGGAAATTCACACAGCTGCTACCCCCGAATCAATATGCCTCCTTCGAATACCATGCTGTCTTTGTGTCCGCTCCGGTAAAGGTCTCTGTGATTGTCATATACCGTCCACCAGGACAAATGGGTAACTTTGTGGAGGAGCTAGACACACTGCTTACTTCAATCCCAGAGCATGACTGTCCCCTAATTGTCCTCAGTGACATGAACATTCACTTAGACAATTCAAACTCAGCAGACTTCCTGTCTCTGATTCAGTCCTTTGATCTAACACGGGTTCTCAGCCCCCCGACTCACAAAACTGGCAAGGTACTTGACCTCATTCTTGTCCGAAACTGTGCCACAGAGTGCCTAACAGTCACACCTCTACATGTGTCTGACCACTATTTCATTCAGTTCACGGTATGCCTACAGGAAAAGCCCATTCTTACAACACCATTGGTCTCACACTGCCGCAACCTCCGCAACCTTTTTCCCGCTCACTTTGCCTCAGTCGTAGCTTCCGCTTCACCTTCCCTCAACACATTTCCTCACTTGAGGTTTATGATGCCACACAATCTCTAAACTAAGATCATGCCTGGATAGCCTTGGTCCTCTATCCACCAAGCCTGCTCGTCCAAACCAGTCCCACCCGTGGCTAACTGATACCATCTGTGGGCTCCATACTGATCTCAGAGCTGCTGAAAGAAAATGGCGAAAAACCAAAGACCCTGCCGACCTTAAGGGCTACCAATTGCTCCTATCCTCCTTCTCAACGAGCATCAGTGCTGCCAAAACTGCATTCTATAATAACAGAATTAGCAGTACCACTGACTCAAGGAAATTATTTTCCACTTTTAAAGCGCTACTAAATCCTCCTCCACCTCCACCACCCACAAACTTGTCTGCTGATACCTTTGCTGCCTTCTTCACAGGCAAAGTGGTGTGCTATAACTAGCCAATTCTCTTAAACATTCAAACACAATCATTGTATCAGTCATACTACATCTTTTCCTCTGCCCTCCCAGGTCAGTGGTTCTTCACTCTCCTCGTTTACTCCTCTCAGAGCGAAGTATCAGAACTCTTGACCCATAGCCGTCCAACTACATGCCCACTGGACCCGATTCCTCCAAGCCATACCTCCTACCGTGGTCCCGACAATCACTCGTGATAAATACTTCTCTGGCTTCAGGAACCTTCCCGACCACTTTCAAAAGGGCCCGGGTTACACCCTTGCTCAAAAAGCCCTCACTTAACCCAACTCAAGTTGAGAAAAATCAGCCTAATCGTCGGTTCTTATCTTGCTTGACCTATCAGCTGCCTTTGACACAGTCAACCACAGGATCCTGCTTTCCGCTCTCTCAGCAATGGGCATCTTGAGTAAAGCACTCCTGTGGTTAGAATCCTACCTCTCATGGCATTCCTACAATGTTTTGTGGCACGGACAATCATCCTCCTCCCACTGCCTCTCCACAGGGGTGCCCCAAGGCTCAGTAATAGGGTCTCTTCTCTTCTCAATTTACACCACCTCACTGGGGCCGATCATTCGCTCGCACGGCTTCTCTTACCACTGCTACTCAGACGATACGCAACTCTACCTACCCTTCCTCCAGGCGATCCCACCATCTCATCGAGGATCACAGACTGTCTCTCGGACTGTCTCTCAAACATATCTGCATGGATGAAGGCTTGCCACCTTCAACTAAACCTCTCTAATACTGAACACTTGGTCATTCCAGCCAAGCAATCTATCAACCATAACATCATACTACAAATTGACTCCGCAACCATCTCTCCAACCAAGGTGGTGAGAAACTTGGGTGTCATGATTGATGACCAGCTGTCCTTTTCAGACCATGTTGCTGCTGTCTCTCGGTCATGCTGCTTTGCTCTATACAACATAAGGAAAATCAGGCCCTACCTCACTCAGTATGCCACTGTATAGCTTCTGGTACAGGCAATGGTTATCTCTCGCCTGGACTATTGCAATGCCCTCCTAGCAGGTCTTCCAGCTTGTGCAGTGAAACCCTTACAAATGGTTCAGAACGCAGCAGCAAGTCTGGTTTTTCATCAGCCCAAAAAGACTCATGTCACTCCATTACTCAGTGACCTCCACTGGCTCCCCGTGGCCTCCAGAATCAAATTCAAGTCACTAATGCTTGCATACAGAGTGACTACTGGGTCTGCACCCATCTACCTAAACTCCATAATACAAACTTACGTTCCTGCTCTTACTAGTATGTATTGTCAGTTGTAGATCTGTATTTGATGCTCTGTTGATGCTTGTATGTTGTTCCTCAAATGTAAGTCGCTTTGGATAAAAGTTTCTGCCAAATCAGTAAATGTAACAGTGCAAAGTGCCTGAAAACAGAACTTTTTTTCACTTACCAGACCAAAGCACACGTAACAAGGAGCAGCCCCAGATGAAAAATAATAGGTGCTGACGACTGGAAGGTTTCAGCCACTAGTGATACCTGATGTTACTTTTTAGCTAACAGTAGCTAACGTTAGCATAACAGTAACGCGGCAAACTGCCTGCACATATGATACTGCCTCCGGTCATTCCAGCGCGCAGTTATGAAATAAAGTCACAGAACAAAAAACACTTTAACAGCGCTGCGGAGAAACCTGGGTTCTATCGAACTTTGTCCACCAATTTTTTTGGACGAAGCCCTCGACCTGTTGATACCAGAAGAGCGGGAGTCACCCTGCAGCTCCCCGCAAGGCAAGCGATCGTTAGGCTACCAGGATTCTAATGTCAGGCTAACGTTGAGCTAACAGGAAGCTAACAGTAAGCTAACATGTAGCTGACATGCGGTCTGCCCCTGGATCAACCGACCATGGAGACCCTGTGTATCCACGTTGCTCCACATTAGTTGCGGCTAATGTCATCTAGCAACCAGATTGTTTGTTGCTGGCCGACCCTCGTCGCTCAGAGCAGACGACTGGTAAGCTATGGGTTGGAAAAGGCTGTGTTGAATCTTGTTGCTCCTTTTGTGGAAGTTGTTGAACAAACGCTGTCTGTGCCTGTCTCAGTCGAACCAGCCACACCAAGCACACATTACCCACACTGTGTGAGCCAGCTGCTGTTATGGCTAATCTGCAGCTTAAGCTCAAGCAACAAGCAGTACACTCTCTGTTCACGATTAGAGGTCCCTTCAAAAACTGAACAAACAGCATCTTTATAAATTTACTACAACCATAAAAACTGCAACAAAAAAGGTTGTAGCCAAAATATTCAGGAGATAAAGGAGCACAGGCATCATGAGTCAATGATAAACTCTGAAGTAGCTGCTTTTTGTTCTGGAAAGCTCAGGCAGGTTCTGTGGGCTCTGAGGGAGGAGTGGAGAGAGGAACAGAGAGAGGGAGAAGGGCTACAGAGGGGAGTCTTAACAGCCTTCAATGAGATTTTCAAATAAGGAAAATTTAAATAAATAAAAATAGGCTGCAATCTAAATTCCATGTTATATAGTCATTGTTAATATAGGCTACTATATTCATTATAATTTCATACGGCTGGCCATTAGTAGGCTATAGGCCTTATATCTTTTCAGTCGATTGTTTTCATTTTTAAGCCTTGTGCAGGAAGCACAGTCTACATATCTTACATGCTGCCACTGACTTTACCAGAGGGAGAGTAGCAAACAAGGTTTTTATTTGATTTCATAAAGGTTAAAAATACAGGTGAATCTCGGGGAAAACGGGAGGGTTGACATGAGAGGAGTAGAGAGAGAAGTGGGGTAATGTGAGGCTACATCCACACTGCTACGTTTCACAGTTTCATAACGAAAACGATCTTCTCCGTCCACAGCAGCGTGTCAGCTGTGTATCAGAGTTGATCTCTGTCTATATTAGAATGACTGAAAACACACATCTAGTGGCCATTCTGGTAGCCTACACTGGGCATGCGCATGAATCAGAGGGTCTACTCCGCTGTAGCAGATGATTTAGCAAAAGAAGAAAGTAATATAGACCAAGAACCACACCAGGCTTTTTTCTCTTTTTTTGCACTGACCGACAACGAATTGGAACTGTTACTGAAAGTAACACGGGACTACAAGAGACAGCGGCGGTGAGTGTTATTTACACAGTACTTATATTTTAATAAAAATACTAAAACTCAAAACTAAAGCTCTGTAAAGCATCGTGATTTTGCTTTGCATGACTGATAAGACCGACTCACAAAGCCAAGTGTGTGAGTGTGTGTCATCGTTTAACTCCTGTTGTTGATCCTCTGTTAAACTCCGGTTGCGGGTGGCGTGTGAATGAGATGAGTACAGCTGCGACAGTTTCACATGATCGGTCCTGCATGTTGCTCCACTTGTCTGATTGCTGTTCAACTAATTGTAAATGATTATGTGGGCTGTTAATCCCTTGTCTGAGAAGGACTTTGAAAACTGCTCACACAGCGTAGTGAAACATTTTAGCTGCCGCTGAAAATTTGTCTGACGAGTATTGCATCATCTGATCTGCTTTTCTTATTGGCCTTTTTAGCGACCACCGATCAAACTAGTTAGAGCCATTAGCGGCCAATTATGATCGGTGACCGATCGATCGGAGCAGCCTTAATTGACACGGTCCTTTTCTCTGCTTCACAGAAGGCAAGCTGTGTCATATGAGCCTCCCTCCCCTCACCAGGTGAGTGGCATAATACGGACAGGCTGCAGCTGGCCAGATGGCTTACATGCAGTTTGACTCCGATGCCACAAGCAGAATAATTCCTCCTGGGCCCGCCAGTGTCTCTACGAAGTGGCTCTGGAGCCACTGCAGCAATTGGGCATCACGGTCTGTTTTATCTGGATGATCTGCTGCTGCTAGCGTGGTCCCGGGACAAGGCAGTGGCTTAGACGGCCGAGCTTGTCACACACCTGGGTTTCACTGTGAACTGGAAGAAGAGCGCTCCTCTCCCCCTCCCAGAAGCTGGTGGAGCTGCTCTGCGTGTCGACTCGGTGAGACAGAGACGGCGCCTGATCTGTTCCTCTGTCTGTGGGTTCAGATCTAGCCTATTGGTGGAACCCCCCACTCTCTGTCGGTCAGGGTTTCCCTGGGCAGGGTCACGTCCCATATCTCGGTCTTCATAGAGGTGGCTGCTTCTGTGGGCGCACACTCATCTGCTTTCCATCAGAGTGGAGTACATCCCTGGCGTGTTGAACAGAGGGGTTGCTCCACAGTGGGATTTGGCGCTGGTCTTAGGCACGCTAACCCAAGCCCCTTTCGAGCCTTTACAGACGGTGGACCTGGCGTTTCTTTCAGCCAGGGTCGCCTTAATTGTGGCTCTGACATTGGCCAAGAGGGTCAGCAATCTGACTGCCTTCTCTGTGGCTCCATCGCATCTCAGGATTCAGGGTGACAGCTGCTCAGCTGTCCTGCGCCCAAACCTACATTCATGCCTAAGAGCATCACCAGCTCCTTTTGGTTGCGGGTGATTGTTCTCTCTGGCTTCTTTCCTCCCCCCCGTGGGTCTGAGGATGACACTATGTCCCACTTCCTCTGCCCAGTGCGTGTGCTGTCCTGTAATGTGGCGCACGCGGCCTCCTGGCGCTGTTCGCAGCATCTGTCTCACTGGCTGTGTGAGGCTATTTCACAGGCCTATATGTCAGCCTGTGAATCTCCCCCAGATGGCATCAGTGCGCACTCCACGAGAGGCGTCTCTTCCTCTGTGGCGCTGTACGGTGGATGACAACTGCATGGCGGCCTCCTGCCCTTCCCCGTGCTCTTTCGTCCATTTCTACCTGCCCTCTCCCACTGAACGATAGGGGGCATGGCTGCTGCTTGCGCTGACCCTCCACACCTGATGCGGTGATTGTGACCCCGCCTGCATCTATACAGCTGTGGGCCCCCCATCCGGTTCCCCGGCTATGACACATGGGTCAGTCCTATGCCTCCCATGTCAAATACTGCTCTTTGGGGATTCAACCATAAAGAACTCTGCTGCCCTCTGTACCTGAAAAACACCTTCCCAGGGTCAAATCTCTGAAAACAGATGTCCCTTGGTCCACAGATTTATTGACGGTGGATCTTATTTAGGGGTTGTACCATAATATATATATATATATATATGTATGTATATATATATATATTTTAATAGAGCTCTGTTTTATTTTAGTTTCGTTCATGCATATTCCTGTGTTTTGATGAATGAAAATAAACTATGCAGCCAGCTTAACATGAATTGCAGCAACAACTACCAAGAGGAAAGAGGAGTTTCTCTGACACAGAAATGGAGGTGCTGGTGAACACATTTTTTGATGAAGTGGGTTCACAACAAAAGAAAATGGAGCAAGTTTAGAAGCCCCAAATAAGATTGTAGGCAACCTTTACTACAATTCTTTAAAGAAGTGGTATTATGCTCATTTTCAAAATCTTATTTAGGGGTTGTACCATAACAGGTTTACATGGTTTTCAAAAAACACCATATTTTTGTCTTACTTCACATTGCTGCAGATCCACTTTTCAACCTGAAACATGGCTTCTGTTCAGCTGTATATGTTCCCCTTTCAGCTTAGCAACATGGACTGGAGCAAGAGTTTGAGTGTATCCAACAAAGGTTAAAGTCAAGGGCAACTGGACTTGGTTGAAGATACTGGAAGACGTTTTGTCCCTCATCCAAAGGACTTCTTCAGTTCTGCCAGAACAGTATAACAGTATAAATATGGACAAAATAATACAGAAGTACACAGAACTGGAGAAAACACTAATACATGAACTGAGACACAAAACTAAGGAAATACGATAAGAGACAAGACAGTTACTTAAGGCGAATTAACAAAATAATAAACTAGACTACCAAACTCCGAACCATGACAATATCAAATAAACCCAGGAAAAAACAAGAGCACCAAGGGTAGCTAGGGGAAGTGAGAGGAGGTGTGTGCTGCAGCTCAGTATTTTTCCACCGGTTCTTTTGAGGGCTTGTCGGACTAGCAGCTTGGCGAGCTTTATATGATGCGCATTTAGCTTTCGGGTGTGGGAAATTTGGGCTATAAACACTTATTTTCCTGTACCAATTTATTGAGGAAATGTCTTTATTTATATAAAAGGAAACACAAAATTCAGGTGACAGTTTAAAATATAAAAATATAATGTAATATAACACAGTAAGTCTCTCAGGCATTCTCAGACATGTTTCTCCTGTAGATCAACTTTTCTCATTTAATTTAATCTCTGCTGAGTCAACACACATAACAGTATCTGTATTTAATATGTTTGAAAGGAAGGTGCAAATCAGCAAGTGTTGTGCAGATATGGCTGCTGTAATCGTTGCGAGACAGAGACACAGTCATAATGAAAGAAGACGTAGAGAAATTAACAATATTAGATTATCTTATTCTATATCCAATATGTAGTCTAGAAATAAAAATATTTTATTTTATTTATTCAATGAACTTTGTACTTTCCTTGAAGCTTTGGCAATACTGCATTATCATTCATGCCAATAAAGCAAATTCCGTTTTGACCTGATTTCTTTTCTCTGTGAAATGAAAGAATTTAGAAAATTGCGTGGTGCTGCAGAGAGCCCTCAGCTGTAGTAGTGCACGGATCATGCGAGAAATTCATCTAGCCAGAGGAACGATCACCAACTGTTCACAGCACGCAAGTTGTAATAGCAACACAACCCATTGCGGAAACCATTAAAACATGCTAAACCTCATTTAAATAATGCCACCTCCATTGTGTTTGCATCTTGTCAACTATGCAAAATTCTTAGTTAATCACCTATAACTGGTTCTACAATTACACATGCAATATTTTAGAATGCACACGCAATTTAGTAGGGTACTCTTTATTTGGGGTGTTAGTAAATCTGGCCCGTGGACCTTCCGGTGTTTCAGCAGTTTTTCTGCTCGTGTTCAAAAATTCCAACACATTCACAATCTCTCCCTATACAAATTCATGATGGAGTATCAATACAGTGATGTATGTTCGATGTATCATTATTGGAGTTTAGTGACCTGGGAGAGGGTAAGGGAATAGGACGACCAAATGCTCCATGTCATTCCACAACCTAACTTTGCGTGACTCATGGACATACTTCATCTTCATAGCAAGGCCGCTGTGATGTAAGATGAGATGATTGGAAAGCAATAATAGTTTTTGAGATGTAAAGATGAGTTAGGGCTTGGCTTTGTTTTTGTTGCAACATCATCATCATATAACTGGAGTTCTGTCTGTTGTACTTTGACTCTGGGTATTTTCTCTTGCCGACTTTACAAGGAGCCAGGGATAGGCCAAAGACTGCACTAAAACCCAACACACAGCAGTATGGACTCGTCTTATTTCCAGTGGTACCTTATACCACCATCTTGGTATCATTGTCACAATTTTAAAGTGAAAGGGACGAACCTAGAGGTAGAGCAATGGAGGTGTGATTTGTTGTGCATTTAACATTTATAATGAGATAAAGAAACAATATTGACACAGTGAATGAGATTATGAATACCAGAATTGAATTGCTTTCCATTCCTGTCTGGACTGGATATCTAGCAGGAGCGTCTCAGGTTACGTATGTAACCCTGGTCCCCCGAGAAGGGGAACGAGACACTGCGTCGGTTACGACACTATGGGAACGCCTCTAGGCGTAGCAGGTCTGAATGTGAATGAAATCACTCCAATCCTATTGTGTGTTGGTTTGGTGGAGGAGTATAAAACACACCTGTACACACTCATCATTAGCTTAAACTATGAAGCAGGCGCTTCAGGCGGGGAGAGAGGTTCGGCAGGCCGACGCAGTGTGTCATTAACCCTTCTCGGGGAACCAGGGTTACATACATAACCCGATACGTTCCCCTTCGAGGGAACTCGAACTGCGTCGGTTACGACACTATGGGAACGAGATACCCACTAAACCATGCGAAAACCCCGCCTGCCCCAGTGTGCAATAAAGTGGCACGACTAAGAGGAGAGCGCACGAGTGCCAGGTGCCGAAGGAAGGTCAAGACTGTAAAACCGAATGAATGTGTGCGGAGTGGCCCAGCCAGCCGCTAAACAACATCCTGCAAGAGGCCCCGGAAAGGAGGGGCTCGAGAGGCCGCCTTGCCTCTGGTAGAATGAGCTCTCACAGCCACTGGTGAAGGCAAACCGCGCACCTGATAGGCCAGGGAAATAGTCTGAACAATCCAGTTACTAACCGTATGTTTAGATGCAGGGAGCCCGGCCCTGGGAGAACCAAAACACACTAGCAGCTGGTCAGCCTTCCTCCAACGGGAGGACCTCAGAGTGTAAATACTGAAATGCCTGCAGCACTGTGGACCCTGCCGCACAAGAAGGCACTTTAGGGATGTATCCTGGACGAGGGTGCAGGATAGCCCTAATATTCCCCGGGGCAAACTCCAGGCTTTGCGGGGAAACCGAAAGTGCTTGGAGATCCCCCACCCTCCTCAGAGAGGTGATAGCAAGGATAAAGGCCATCTTGAGGGTCAAGTGCTTAGCCTCAGCCAACGCCCCAAGAACCATGTCCCAAGTGGGATGTCGCAGGTCTCATCCTCCGGGCACCACGGAGGATCCGTGTGGACGGGGCCCTGGAGCTGAGGAGGGTCTCGACTGCTTCGGCTGTTAGACCCGCCTCTAGGTACTGTGCCTCCTCAGGGGCCAGACCCACAGCCGAAATACGGCGGGGCAAGGGTGAAGAACCCGGCCCTGCGCCTGAACAGCAGGTCTCTCCTCAGAGGGACCTGCCACGGCGGGCCGTCCAGGAGCGACATGATGTCCGAAAACCAACCCCGGGTTGGCCAGAACGGGGCTACGAGCAGTAGGCCAACATTGTCTTGGCTCCAGAACCCCCGGGAGCAGAGCATACAGACGTAGCCTCAGCCACGAATGAACCATGGTGTCCAGACCCAACGGGGCTGGAGGAATGAGAGAAAACCATAGCGGGCAGTGCGTAGTCTCTTGAGACGCAAACAGATCCACGTCTATGGGGCCAAACTCTCTGCACAAGAGCTCCACCACTTCAGGGTGAAGTCTCCATTCCCCGGGCCGGCGACAAGACCCTCGCAGCAGACCCTTGGTCCTTAGCCACCACTGCAGGGGTCTCATGTGCAGCAGTCCAGATGGTATTACGCTGGACGCAGCTGCCAGGAGACCCAACACTCATTGAAAGTGTTTTATAGTGAGGGCGTGGCCTAACTTCACCCCTTTCACGGCAGCTAATATGGTGTCGACACGTGCCGGAGACAATTGTGCCCGCATCGTTGTCGAATCCCATACTACCCCTAGGAACGTAGTCCGTTGGGTGGGACACTCTTCTTTGCATTGAGCCTCAGCCCTAAACGCAGCAGATGATCCAGAACGACATCTCGATGCCGAACCACCAACTCTCGAGACTGGGCTAGGATGAGCCAGTCGGCAATGTAGTTGAAAATCCGGATGCCCTGGAGCCTCAGCGGGGCCAGTGCTGCATCCATACACTTGGTGAATGTGCGAGGGGAAAGTGCCAGGCCGAATGGAAGAACCCGATACTGGTAAGCCACACCCCCGAAGGCGAACCTCAGGAACTTCCTGTGAGAAGGACAGATGGAGATGGAAATAGGCGTCCTTTAGATCTATACGATGGCGGGGATGATGAGCATCTTGAACCTGAATCTCCTCAGAGACCGGTTAGAACCCACAGATCCAAAATAGGGCGCAGCCCTCGGGAGGGGAAAGACTCCCCTACCCCGGTCTTCCCTGAGCTCCGTCGGGACTGGATGACGGTCCTCAGAGCGCCGTCTCGCTGCCCCAGCTCCTCGGGGGGGCCCCCGAGAAGCGACACTCTGCTCCCTCTCCTCTCTGTAGGAGCTTGTAGAGGAAGGGACCTACGCCTGGCAGCCTCAGCTGCCTTGGGTCCAGACCGGTGAGGGAGGTACTGGCGGAACGCTTCGCCCTGCGTCTAACGCTCCGTGGTTCTGCGAAGCTCAGCCAGATCTTCCTCAGAGGGACCCCCCCTCTGAACCATCTCCTGTAGCAGGTCAGCTTGGTAGGCTTGAAGCACCGCCATGGTGTGCAAGCTCGCACCTGCCTGGCCCACTGCCATGTACGCCTTCCCCACAAGCGTAGTTGTGGTGCGACATGGCTTGGAGGGTAACGCCGGCTTCTCCAGGGAGGACGCAAGTCGAGGGGAGAGATAGCTCACAAGCGCATCCTCCACCCGAGGCATCCTCCCATAACCATGGTCCCTAACCCCCATCACATTACTGTAGTTCAGTGATCGGGGTGTGGAAAGCCGTGTAGAGAAGGGTCTGCCCCATGATTTACTCAGTTCATCAAGTAAATCAGGAAAGAATGGCAGAGACCGGCGTGGAGGTGGCGCGTGGTGCTTAAGAAACCTTTTATCAAGCTTACCACTAGCCTGTGGTGTCTGCTCCTCAGGTGGCCAGTTGATGTTGAGCTTAGCCACGGCTCTAGTCACCACCTCCAGCAGCACGTCATAGTCAGGCGCTGCCTGATGACGCCGCCCCGACACCCGGAAGTCATCGTCCACTACGCTGAGCACGTCCACCTCCTCAGAGTCAGCATCTCCGGATCCAAACGCGAGCGGGAGAAGCTGAGAAATGGGCTCCCGAATGAGGAAAGGAAGCGTCGGAGCCAGCAGATGAAGGTGGGAAAAAGCCTCAGCCGTCCCGAAATCCTCCGACAGATCACGCTGTGAGCCCCATGAATGAAGCCACCGGGCCATCTCAGCGGCCTCAGGGCCCACGCCACGGGGAGAACACATTCGGCCATCCTCGGAAAAGAGAGCCATGCTGTACCTCAGTACCCGCACGGAAAGGGCTTCGCAAGGGGCACAGGCAACCCCCTCGAGAGCTGCCCGGGCGTGCTCCATCCCCAAACGTGAGATACACATCTCATGAGAATCTCCATCCGTGATGTACCGAGGGCAAGAAAAAACACACCTTCTGTACATCTGGTTGCCGGACATGCTGGTAGACTTCTTCTTCAGGTAAGACACACTGCTTGTAGGACTGGAGCTTTCTTCAAACAACATACAGAGCGTCTGCTGAATAGAAAAAAGCTAATGATGAGTGTGCACAGGTGTGCTTTATACTCCTCCGGTTATTGCGTCACACCTTACAGTTCTAGCAACAAACCAATAGGATTTCATTCATGTTCAGACCTGCTACGCCTAGAGGCGTTCCCATAGTGTCGTAACCGACGCAGTTCGAGTTCCCTCGAAGGGGAACTAGGAGTTTGAGTTGCTCCTTTGCACCGAAAGCACAGATGTCGCTGGACGGTCATCTTAATTAGGATGCCCATTGGATTCAGGCACATCCAAACAGAACAGAATTACAACATGGTGGAAAGATTATGTGTCCCATCTGGCATTAATGAATGTACTAAAAGAAGTTTAAATGAAACCCCCTGTAAATACTGAATTGATTTGAAGTACAATCCATATACAGGTGCTGGTCATATAATTAGAATATCAATCATAATATATATCAAAAACTTAATTTATTTCAGTAATTCATTCAAAAAGTGAAACTTGGATATTATATTCATTCAGACTGATATATTCCAAATGTTTTTCATTTTATTGTGATGATTAAAACTGACAACTAATGAAAATTTCAGTATCTCTGAAAATTAGAATATTACTTAAGACCAATACAAAAAAAGGATTTTTATAAATGTTGGCCAACTGAAAAGTATGAACATGAAAAGTATGAGCATGTACAGCACTCAATACTTAGTTGGGGCTCCTTTTGCCTGAATTACTGCAGCAATGTGGCGTGGCATGGAGTCAGTCAGTCTGTGGCACTGCTCAGGTGTTATGAGAGTCCAGGTTGCTCTGATAGCGGCCTTCAGCTCTTCTGCATTGTTGGGTCTGGCATATCGCATCTTCCTCTTCACAATACCCCATAGATTTTCTATAGGGTTAAGGTCAGGCGAGTTTGCTGACCAATTAAGAACAGGGATACCATGGTTCTTAAACCAGGTACTGGTAACTTTGGCACAGTGCAGGTGCCAAGTCCTGTTGGAAAATGAAATCTGCATCTCCATAAAGTTGGTCAGCAGCAGGAAGCATGAAGTGCTCTAAAACTTCCTGGTAGATGGCTGTGTTGACCTTGGACCTCAGAAAACACAGTGGACCAACACCAGCAGATGACATAATAATAATAATCTTTATTTATAGAGCACTTTTCAAAAACAAGTTACAAAGTACTTTAACAAGTGTAAAGACAATAATACCCAAAAAACAAGAGAAAAAAGCAAGAAAACATTGAAAAGACTAAAATACATGTTTAAGATAAATATAAAATTAGTAAAATAGAATAAAATAAAAGGGATAAAAATAAAGTCACATAAGATTGGGAAAGGCTCTCCTATAAAATTATGTTTTAAGAAGGGACTTGAGAGTTCACTGACTCAGCTGACCTGATTTCCGAGGATCTCAAGGTACGTGCTGGTGTGTATGGAACTAATAGTTTAGAAATATAACAATGCAAGAGGCCATGAAAAAGCCTGGCAGCTGAGTTCTGGACAGTCTGGAGTCGATCAATAGATTTTTGGGTTAAACAGGTGAAAAGGCTGTTGCAATAATCCAGCCATGATGAGATGAAGGTGTGTAAAATGGTCTTGGTGTCCTTAAAAGTTAACATAGATAGAATTTTTGCTATATTTCTAAGTTGATAAAAACATGATTGAACAAGTTTTGTGGTGTGCTGCTCGAAATTTAAATTACTATCAAACCAAACACCAAGGTTCTTTGCCACAGGCTTAATGTGATTTACTAGGGAACCAGCAGATGGCAGTATTTGTTTTGCCAACTGCTGGGACCCGATGACCAGGATTTCTGTTTTGTCTGAGTTCAGCTGGAGGAAATTATTTGACATTCATTTTTTAACTTCAAAAGGCAGTTGTTAAGTGAACTCAGCATTACAGGGTCTGTGGATCTGACGGGCAAGTATATTTGTGTCAGCATAAATATGAAACGAAATGCCATGTTTATGGATTATATGTCCAAGGGGAAGCAGATACAAGGAAAACAAAATGGGTCCTAAGACTGACCCCTGAGGCACACCATATATAACTGGACTGAACGAAGAGACATAGTTGTTTACAGACACGCAAAACTTCCTATTTGACAGGAAGGATGAAAACCAGAGATCACCAGAGACCCAGTGCCTCAGTCTGTCTAACATGATGTTGTGATCACTGGTTTCAAAAGCAGCGCTAAGGTCCAGGAGTACAAGGGCTGAGCACATACCTTCATCAGCAGACATTAAAAGGTCATTGGTGACTTTAAGCAGGGCAGTCTCAGTGCTGTGGGTACTTCCTGAAACCAGATTGAAACTTTTCAAATATTTTGTTATTTTCCAGTGCAGTGAGCAGCTGTTCACGCAAGCCGTTTTAAAATAATCAGGGACACAACCAGTAGATAGGGATCTGTTGAAAACAGAGATCAAATGGGGCCCCACAGAATCTATTACATTCAGTAAAGACTTTGTAGGTATTACATCAAGTGGGATGGAGGACACTCATTTGTGATACTGTTTTTAAAAGCTAAGACAAGTCGATGGGATAAATGGGATTGACACCACCTTATTGGTAAGATAAGATAAAAATAAAATAAGATAAAAACAATTCCCAGTCATCATTCTCTCCAGCTGAGGCACAAGGAGGGGTTGGGTTTACCAGTTGATCCACAGTCTTAAACAGAAACCTGGGATTGTGTTTATGTGTAGTAATGAGTTCAGAAAAATAGTGTGTTCTCGTATCCTTAACCATGTTATTGTAGTTAATTAATAAATCCTTCAGACTGAGGTAATGGACTTGGAGACTGGATTTTTTCCATCTGCGCTCTGTTTTCCTACATTCCCTTTTTAGGCTGCGAATGCTGTCATTTATCCAGGGTTGCTTACTAGCTTTAGACGTAGGCCTAACCTTTAGAGGAGCAGTAATATTTAGTGACGACAAGCAGATATGATTGAAGTGATCAACCAGATTTTTGGTGTTGGAATCAGACAAGTGTTGGCTTTGGCTCTGAAAGAATGTGCAAAACTTTGAAACACTTTGTTCATTAAAGATGCGAGAACACACAGAACTTGGTGAGGGGCATGAGTAACTGGCGAATCACAGCTAAAAACTATACATCTGTGGTCAGATATGGTCCACTATTTCCACAGAGGAAATGCTGACACAGGGTAAAAACCAAGTTCAGTATGACCACAGTTATGTGTTTGCCCTTTGACATGTTGTTTGAAGTTAAAAGAAGTGGCCATATTTAAAAAGTCAGTTGCATTAACATTGGTGGGGTCATCAACATGAATATTAAAATTGCCACAAAGAACAATTCTGTCATAATTTAAAACCAGAGTAGATAAAAATTCAGGAAATTATGATAAAAATCCTCCAGGCGGTTTTGGGGGGCGATAAATTATAACAAATATGATAGGTTGCAGCCCTCCCAAGTTTAAGAATGAGAACTTGAAAGGAGTTAAATTCATCACATCGTACTTGATGACAATAAAATATTTTCCTATACACGCTCACTAGCCCACCACCACGACCACTGACCCTCGGTTGACTAAAACAAACATATTGAGGTGGACACAGTTCAGCTAGCTGGCTATAGTCATTCATTTGCAACCATGATTGAGTTAAAAACATAAAATCTAGATTTGCAGACAAGATAAAATCATTTAAGATAGAAGTCTTACTTGAAAGTGATCTCACATTGAAGAGAGCATTTTAAATGCATTTGTTCTAGGTGCTGGAGTTGGTGCAGTTGTCCTAATCCTATAAGATTACTATGATTTCTGTGTGGGATGTGCACATTTCGGTTTACTGGTCTATGCGTGATGATGACAGGAATAGAAGTCTGTGGAACAGCGCTGGGAGCAGACAGCTTTACATGCCAGCAGGTGGAGACAGTTGTTTGTGGTAGTGAGGCAGAGTTCTGTTCAGACAGGTGGTGTGTCCAGGTGTGCTGCATGAATGATTAGTCATTCACGTAAGTCATGTGTGGACCGCACCACATGCTGTATGTGAGGAGCTAACATTTCTGAGCCCCGTTTGTTTGGGTGAAGTCCGTCTGTCTTAAAAAGAGACCTTTTTTGCCAGAAAATATTAAAGTTATCGACACAACACACACCGTGAGCCCTGCAGACGGACTGGAGCCAGTCGTGGAGGCTGAGGAGTCTACTGAAGCGGCCAGCACCGCAACGAACTGTGGGAATGGGACCAGAGATAAAAAGGGACTTTCCACACTGCTTTAAAAAGGTTAAAATCTGATTTTGTCAGCTCAGACTGCTGAAGAGCTGTGTCTTTTGTTCCCACATGGACTATCACTCTTGTGATGGAGGACGGGAGCGATGGCATCAGGTCCTGGAGTTTTTTTTAAATGTCAGCCATGGTGGCACCGGGGAAGCAGTGAGTGGTAGCGTTAAAGAAACTGTTTCTGGTTATGGAGTCACCAATTATTAGTGTGGTTGGGGAGAAAAGGGGATGAGGAGATGCTGGTTGTGGGGTTCCAGAGCAGGACTCAGCAGAATATCCTTCAACACTGTGTGCGGACTGAGGATGGAGTGTGTGAGCTGCCGAGTGTTGTGTTGGAGTAGCAGTAACAGACCTGAGAGAAGGGCTACCCGATAGTGCAGGGTAGAGACGGCCTCCAGAGCGTCTGAGCACAGCCTCCTTCAGGATCCTACATCGGCCCAGCAGCAGACTGGTGGCCCAGCCAATCACCGTTTGCCACCAGTGCAGGAGATGCAGCCGGTGGAGGAGATGCAACAGTGTCGGCAGGCACTGTCCGCCGAAAGGGATCCGTGTCGGCAGACAGGGCTGCATAGCCGTCGGAGAGGCCGATGTGCAGAGGAGAGGCAGCCCCATCCGAGCCTTTCTTGCAGCCATGGACCACCACTTCAGCCCAGGTTGACTGATGCTTCGGAGTCGAGCAGGAGGAAAACCTTGGAAGGGTAGAGGGGTCCCACAGCACGTTGTCCTGGATGTTAGCAGTTGCGCTGAAGCCACATCCATAAAGCCAATGAGCAGGGGATCTTTCTATTTGAGTTCCTCTGAAAGTTGTCGGATGTCTTCCATAAGGTCAGCAATCTTTTTGTTCACTTTCTTAAGGAGTATGCAGTCCTAATGGGGCAGAGTTATCTCGGCTAGCATAACGTTAATCGCCGGAGCTTTTTGTTGTGATCAGTAGTGTTGATAGCGTTTTTACATTCATCTAGCTTAAAATCCATGTCAGATGACTAAAATCCTTAACCCACATAAAACTTAAGTTAAAAACTTAAGTTAAATAAAAGGATATAAAAAATGCAGTTCACTCCAAGCTTCTCCCATGATCAAACGGCGTTGTTGTAAGAGCACAATCCAGACCGACTACAGGTGTTTTTCTTGTCCAAAAGCTGCAGTGCTGCTCCCGGCTCTTCTCCCCCAAGTTTAACAACTTTCCACCAGCCAGCAGAATTTCAATCGCCCGCTCTGTCTGGCCCTCTCCACACAACGCTCTGAAGCCGTTGGTGATGTATGGACAATCTCAACATTGATAGGCTATCGCAACTCAGTGATCATACGACTATCTTGCTGGAGTTAAAAATATTCAACTCACACGAACGCCTTCGCGTCACTGGCACTGCCCCCTTCACACCGCCGGACAGGAAATCGTAGATCTACGCGTCTTAGCATTGACTTTGTATGCAAACGCACTGCCCCAACGCTCACTTACTACATTTCTTGAATCATCCTTAACATTTACCTGCAAAACTTGCTAAAAATCCTTAGTCTGTCTCTCAGAAGTGAACATGTCAGTGCCATCAGAATGACACGTCCGTGTGTCATTGTTTACAAACAAGACAGTCAAAATGTTTATCCATGTTGTCAATGTAACAGTGTACTCTGTACTGTCTACTGTAAGTATTTTCTGATGTACACTATCACTAAGGTTTTGATGGCAATGATTGAAAATCATTGAAATCATTGAAATTCACAGTTGCATTTTTACTATATGCACTGTAATTTGTTAAGAGAGCACATCAGAATGATGCAGAAAATAAAACAACAAGACTATTTTACAGCACTGCATAGCACAACAAAAATAATTACAAAATAACAAGTGGAAACATGGAACACACCCCCTCAGGTTAACATTCCTGTCTATTGAAACACAGATTCTTATTCACAGCACAACAGATATCTTCATCAATTTACTGTAGGACACATTTACAAAAAAAATCTAATAGTCATATGTAGAAAAAAATGCAGATTATGAGGTGTTTAACCATTTTGCATGTAGTGACTTACTGTACGCAATGAACTTATGACTACATGTTTTGGGGGAAAGACTACTCAACACAGAACCAGTACGCTGTAATACATTGTGATCAACATGACATACAGTAAGCAACTGATAATGTAGGAAACAGCAGACAGTTAATAATCATTACATAACGTAACATAATCATTTGCATAAATGTGTCAAAGCTTGTGCAATTTGCAATTACTCAAAAGACTGAGAAATTGCTTTTACATATGATGTGCACAAGTGACTAGATGATGTGGAAGTTGAACAAGTAGAATTTCAATTCTGATCTGTGACTGAACAACTGTATTCTATAATGACATAATGATCAGTCACATTTCGAAGATAAATGCTCATTTTAATGTTTTGTAGGTCAGTGTGTTATGAGTGACAATGTTTGCTTTCTGAGTAAGAATTGTTAAATTCAAATTTATTTAAAGTGTAAAATCACCAGCTGTGTGGTCCCAGTACACAGAGACATATAAAGATTGCAGAATTGGACAAAAAAGGCTGACAACACAAAACAAGATTCACACATTAAAAAACAACAATAAAATACACAATTATAAAACTAATAATAAAATAAATAGACTGTATAAAAATTCATAAAATACTCTAACTGCCCTAACTATAAGCCTTCTCACAAAATAAGAAAAACCATGCCTAACTAAAAGCTTTACTAAAAAGAAAAGGTTTAGCCTACTCTTAAATATGGAAATGTTGGTTGCTTCCGGAACCCAGACAGGGGTCTGATTCCACAACTAACGTGTCTGATGGCTAAAGGCGCTGGCTCCCATTCTACGTCTACGGATCCTAGGCACTAGAAGTAGCCTTGCATTTTGGGAGCGCAGTGTTTTAATGGGGAAGTATGGTGTAAGGAGTTCTTTCAAATAAGATGGTGCCTGACCATTAAGGGCTTGGTATGTAAGAAGTATTTTAAAATAAATTCTCAATTTGAGAATCTCAAGCTACTAAAACAGTGGTGATACGATCTCTCCTGCTAGTTCTAGTCAGTATGCGTGCAGCAGCGTTATGTATTACCTGGAGAGACTTTTTTGAGCACCCTGAAAGCACGGAGTTACAGTAGTCAAGCCTTGAAGTAACAAATGTGTGGACAAGTTTCTCGATGCAGAAGGTTTCTAATTTTTGCAATATTGCGAAGGTGAAAATAGGCAGTCTTTGTAGTTTGCTTTATGTGTGAGTTAAAAGATATGTCTTGATCAAAAATAACTCCCAAATTCCTTACGGTGGTGCTGGAGGCCAATGCCATGCCATCCAAAGCAACTATGTCTGCAGACATGTCTCGGAGGTGTTTGGGTCCAAGTACTATAGCCTCAGTTTTTTCAACATCAAGTAGTTATAAGACATCCAGGTCTTCACATCCTTGATGCACAATTGAAGCCTAGCTAACTGGTTGGTTTTGTCAGGTCTGATAGAAAGGTATAACTGAGTATCATCAGCATAACAATGGGAATTTATACTGTCATTCCTAATGATATTACCTAACCGAAACATTTATAAGGTGAATAAAATAGGTCCATGGGTGACTCTGCTGTGCAGAGAGGACTCATCATTTACATGTACAAACTGGGTGCGATCTGATTCCTTTAATGGTGATTAAGTGTTCAATTAAGTGTGTCTCTGTAATAAAATATGGTGATCAACTGTATCAAATGCCGCACTTGGACCAATACAGAGACTAGTCCCTTATATGATGCAGTTAAAAGATCATTAGAGATTTTTACCAGTGCTGTCTCTGTACAATGATGCATTCTGAAGCCTGACTGAAAGTTGTTGCTATGCAAAAATTCAAAGAGTTGATTTGCCACAGTTTTTTCAAGGATCTTGGATATGAAAGGAAGGTTAGATATTGGTCTGTAACTGTCTAAAATACCTGGATCTAGAGCAGGGTGGTTTAATGACCCCTTCCTTAAAAAATTTAGGTACATACCCTGTTGTCAAGGAAAGGTTGATAATATTTAACAAAGAAGTGCCAACTGAGGGCAAAACCTCTTTGAGCAGTTTGGTTGGGATGGGGTCTGTGAGGCAGGTCGTTGGTTTGGATGAGAACACAACTGAAGTAAGTCGGTGAAGGTTGATGGTAGCAAAACTGTCCAAATATCCATTGAGCTTTAAAGGTGCTTTTGAGGAGACTAAGGGCAGGTTGGCATCCATTGAAGACAGGAGGTGCTGAATTTTATTTCTAAAACATTTTGTCGTTGAAATAGTTAATAAAAATGTCACTTCTGAGGTCGAGAAGGACACATTGTTCCTTAGAGCTGTAGTTTCCCATCAGTCTGGCTACAGTGTTGAAGAGGAACCTGGGATTGTTCTTATTTTCCTCTATTAATTTTGAGTAATAGGCTGCTCTGGCGCTGCGGACGGCCTTCCTATACATTTACAAACTGTCCTGCCACATTGAATGAGAATCTTCTTGATGTGTAAGACGCCATTTCCTCTCAAGTTACTGTCTCTATACTCTCTTTAAATTGTGTTTGGCTGTTGTACCATGGAGCTAGTCTTCTGTGTTTAATCAGTTTCTTTTTCAAAGGAGCAACAGTGTCCAGTGTCATTCGGAGCGGTCCTGTAGTACTATCAACGAGATAATCGATTTATGAAGGATCAATTTGTGAGGGATTAACGTTAGCATAGGAGTCTATAGGAGGTAACATGAAACACGGAATTACACACTGATGTAATTCAATACTAGGTCAAGGGTATGTTTGAAACAGTGTGTGAGTTTATGAACGCTTTGACAGAAGCCAACCGAATCAAGGAGTGAACTAAATACAGTGCTGAGGCTGTCATTCTTGACGTCCACATGAATATTAAAATCACCTACAATCTTTACTTTATCTGTTTTGAGGACTAAATCAGATAAAAATTCTGATAAAAACTGTGAGTAAGTACCGGGAGCACAGTACACTATAACAAATACAATCTGCCGCATAGTTCTCCAGGTCGGGTTTGAAATACCAAGAACAAGGCTTTAAAAAGAGCCATAACTTAGTTTAGGTTTTACCTGACTAAAAGGCTTGAATGAAAAATAACTGCAACTCCCCCTCCTCGACCAGTGCCTCAAGGTTTGTGTCTATTACTATGACTGGGAGGAATGGATTCATTGTGGCTTACACAATCATCATGTCCCAGCCAGGTTTCAGTCAAACTATCAAATCTATATTATGATCTGATATGTGTTCATTAACTAGTACAGCTTTTGAAGAGAAGGATCTGACATTTAATAGCCCACAATAAATTTTCATGTTATTATGTTCTTTTGGTGCAGTCATCTTTATTAAGTTGTTAGGCACCGCTGTTCTTCTCTTCAGTTTTGATTTAGGTGGCCGGGGAACAGATACCATTACTATGGGAATATGAGAGTGATGCAAGTTTGTACTTGTCAAAATTAAAGATGAGAGTGACTGGCAGGGGGAGCCACTAATGGAAACAGCGCTGGTCTGTGCAGCTGTGGACATAGAGTGAGTGGCAGCTTCTGTGGAGGGGGTGTGTGCCGTAAATAGTCAGATATGTGGGGCGCATTGTACGGTGTGCTGGATATTAGCAGCGGCTTCCTAATCTGCGAGGATGAACCCCATCAGTCCAGAAGTATGTGGAACGGTTTCAGAATAAATTAAAATTGTCAATAAAACCAAAGCCGTGAGTTTTGCAGGCTGGAGCCAGGAATGAAGGTAAAGGAATCTGCTAAAACGTTCCGCATCAGACCTGGTAGGGCAATTACCCTTCGCCTTAGCACCGCCTCCTTCAGGATTTTTTGCAGAGCAATGGAAGTTGCAGAGCGGGATGAAGGTTGATGAGGCTCGCCTGTTGTTTGGCCACGTCTGGGCGCTGTCAGCCACCAGTGTTGGGAAGGTGACAGCATCGCTGAGTGGAGGGGGAGCTGAAGTCTCACTCCGCGCCGTGGTCTGGCCTGTACCCGGGTGAGGTAGGGTATCAGGTCAGGTCAGGTGGAGAGGTAGCCCCGTTGGAGACCCTCATACGATCGCAGATCACCACCTCAGTCCACGGCGTCCCGTTTGGTGTTGAGCAGGAGGGCCGCGGTTGAAAGGAGGGATCCCACACTGACGTGTTCTGGAGGGTGTCTTGTGAAGTTAACATTCGTGAGTGCTCTGTCATCACGAAGTTAGATAGCAATGGGAGACGGGTAGGACAGGAGTGAGTCCCTTTGTGGGTTCTCTCCGGGTGCACCGTCCAAAGACATGCGGCCTAGGTTCTTTGGTGACCCTAAATTGTCCTTAGGTGTGAGCGTGAATATATATATATATAATCTGTGAGATTCAATTTCTGTTTTTATTTATTTTTGTCTTTATGGCCATATAACTATTAATACATTCATCTGATATCATGTAGTATACAAAATCCGAGGTCGTACTGAAAAAAAAAAATTGTGCACTACAGGGTTCAGGTTATACAAGCACTATTAAAAAAGGAGACCAGGCGAACCTAAAAGTTTATACCTAAACCTAAGTCAGTAAATATATGCATGTCAACCGGCAAACTCTACAGCTGGTAGGGTTTATCATACACACAAAGAATCTACGTTTTGTGTAAAATAGCCACGGTTTTGTCAAAACATGTGTATATGATGATTCAGATGAATCAACGGTTTGCTCCGCCAGGAGCAGAAACAACTGCAGCAACCATCGCTCCCGTCCCAGCGCTCAAGGGTATGGGCCGTTGGTCATCATATGCCTATGAACGCTACCTTTGGCCCGACGCTCAAGCCATCCTCAGTGTTCAATGGCCACGAGTACCCCATATCTGCTAGCCCATTTATCAATGTTACGTATATCAACTGCTGGGTTCACTTAATAACTTACTAGCTATGTTAAAATAAACTAGCAAATCCTTATTAATTCAATTGGCCTCATTGCATGTCATTTAGTCTAACTGGCTTTACTAAGCGCTCAGCTGGGTCCTCTTGCTGGCATTTCCATGTAAGCCCATTGAAGGCCACCGAGGTTTGCCAGTGTGGTTGTTTTGAAGATCTTTGCTCCTGCTCTCTGCCTTTGACTTCCCATGAGGGTGCATTGAAGGGCAGGGAGATCCCAGAACAGAGCCATACCGGCAAGCATAGCTTACTGCAAAGCAAATATCAGTTTCTTTGATTAAAGTTTTCTGCAGATCCCATGTTGGTGCCCCTTAATTATTCATCATTACTAATTAGTTTAGTGGTAATAATTAACTTAATACTAATACCTATCTTTGATATTTAATAACCAAAATACCCTACTAGATTGTTGACAGAAAGGGAGCCACACAAAGGGAGGATTGGAGAGAAAGTGATGAAGATGATGGTGATATGAAGAACAAGAGAGGAGGGACATCAGTGTCCAATAGAGACTGAGAGCGAGAAAAGAGGAGGGACAGAATGTCAGAAAGAGATAAATCAACTGTATGATAAAGTGTTCTGGTCAGAAGCTGCCAGAGCTGCAGCTCCTCCTTTACCCCTCTCACTGTCTGATGGAGGGTGATGACGGAGCAGAGCTCTGCTTTCCACAACTCCTCAACACCTCCTGCAGGAAGCCGACACTTCCTCAGTCCGAAGTGGTATTTCTGCACACTCTTGTATCCTCCATCTCTCTGCTCACTGTGGCTCTCAACCTGCTTGTCATCATCTCAGTCTCCCACTTCAGGCAGATCAATTTCTCAGCAGAGGTTTAGAAATACATGTACTTCAAACTTTTAAACTTACATTTTCCACTATGTGTAAAAATACCTTTCTCTTTCCCTCCAGGCAGCTCCACACACCCACCAACATCCTCCTCCTCTCTCTGGCTGTCTCAGACTTTCTCGTGGGCCTCCTGCTGATGCCGGTAGAAATCCTCCGAAAAACATCCTGCTGGTTTCTTGGTGACCTCATGTGTTCTCTGTATATTTGTGTATCATACAGTATTCCCTCTGCCTCTGTAGGAAACATGGTGCTCATCTCACTCGACCGATATGTTGCTATTTGTGACCCTCTGCATTATACCACCAGAATCACTGTGAGAAGAGTTAAACTCTGTGTTTGTCTGTGTTGGTTCTGTTCTGTTTTCTACAGTAGTGTAGTCCTAAAAGATGACCTGACTCAACCAGGAAGGTATAATTCCTGCTATGGAGATTGTGTGGTTCTATTTGACCATACTGCAGATGCAATTGACCTTGCCTTGACCTTTATTGTTCCAGTTACTGTCATCATAGTTCTGTATATGAGAGTGTTTGTAGTGGCTGTGTCTCAGGCTCGTGCCATGCGCTCTCACATTACAGCTGTCATACTCCAACGTTCAGTGACTCTAACAGCGAAGAAATCTGAGCTGAAAGCAGCCAGGACTCTTGGGGTTCTTGTAGTTGTGTTCCTAATATGTTTATTCCCATATTATGGTATGACTCTTGCAGGGGACAGCTTGCTCAATACTTCATCTGCATTCCTTGGGATATATCTGTTTTATTTTAACTCGTGTCTAAACCCTGTGATTTATGCCATGTTCTATCCCTGGTTTAGAAAATCAGTTAAGCTCATTGTTACTCTTCAGATTCTGCAGCCTGGCTCCTGTGAGGCCAACATACTGTAGAGAGGCTGTGAAGTGACTGAAATGAGATCTGCTTTACAAATTTAACATTGAATGTAAATACCAAAAATTTTATTAATGTCTCTTCTCCCCTTTTAAATAGTATATAAACAGCTTATGTATATATTTACTAGTTGGGGGAAACTAAAAAACTAAATAATGGGATAATATATTATATAATTCCTATATCCCACAAATGTCACAGGAGAGGTGGGTGAAGCATGTAGGAGGAGAAAATGGAACAGCATTTGTGTACACAATGACTGTTGTCCAAAACCATGTGCATTTTGGATCCACTTGCCAATTATTAATACTTTGTGCTACGGACACATTTCCTTTTGTATATAAACTGTTATTTATATACACATCAGTAATGAATTTATCACAACATTTCAGATGTCACATTTTATAATTTATTTTAAATTAAAAAAAAAAAAACTAAATAACTGACCGAGTTCAAACTTTCAGAAATCAGAATAATCAGATTATAGAGCAGAAATGCTCTTCATCTATAGGAAGGAACGATATGAACTATATCATAAGCACTATTCCTCTGTTCAGTTTGAACATATTAATAGTCTCTTCTCTCAGTAAACCTTTTTTTAGACTTTAGACAGGGGGAAACAAAACACACACACTTATAAGGTAAACCCAACAGAACAACACAAAAGTATACATAAAATCAGAAATAGAATGAATTTTAGGGGTTCAAAAGTCTTATTTGTCACCCACAGTAGAATGTATAGTGAAATACAATGTCTCATACCTTTTTAGGCCATGGTTAAATAAAATGAGAATTAGAAAAAATACATTTATGAACACAAACATAGGTAATATAAGTATTAAAATGATAAAATGTGTAACGACCTGGTGTGGGCACGTAAATAGAAGTACATGTGGCAATTATAAGGGAAACTATACAATATATTTTGTACACTCTTTAGTGCAAAAATGCAAAGGTGCAGAGAATGGCAGGCAGGGTTTTTCTTTGTCTGCCACACAGAAATTGTATCGGCCACTTTTGTATGCGCTAAATGAAGGAATACTATTCAGCTAATTTAGGCATAATTTAATGTGAAATGTTCACGTTCAATGTTCATTATATATACACAAAAACATTACATGGATGTTTGCACGCACTAAGGGACTCGTGTCTTTCAGTACATGACACTAAATCCAACTTACTTAACAGTACGGCTGCAACTAATGATTATTTCTATCATCGATTAATCTCTCGATCAGTTTCTTGATTAATTGTCTGGTCCATAAAATGTTAGAAAATGGTGAAAAATGTATTTTCCAAAGCCTTGTTTTTTCCACAAACCAAATAAATTCTGTTTACTGTCATAAAGGAGCAAAGAAACCAGAAAATATTTAAGAAAATGGAATAAGAGAATTTCACATCATAATAGATGCTGATTCATTTAGTAGTTGACAGCTAATCAATTAATTGACAATTCGTTGCAGCTCTACTTAACAACCAGGTCTTTTAATTGAAGAGGCATGAGCATGTATATTATTATTACTGTATTTGTAAGCCGTGATATGAAGGAACCGGAGTAAAATGGGTTTCTTGATGAGCAATGGAGTAGAAAGTGCGAAAAGTGTGCAGCTACGTGCGCATGATAATAATCTCACAGAAAGTTCATTTGAGAATCAAGTAATGACATGGCATATATATATGTGTGTGTGTGTGTGTGTGTGTGTGTGTGTGTGTGTGTGTGTGTGTGTGTGTGTGTGTGTGTGTGTGTGTAGCAAGTTCAGGACGCAGCACAAAATCACCACGACACCACAACTCTCTTTGGATCTTTCTTTAGTGAATTTGTCTGCAATGATACAACATGTGAAGAGACTGCATCAGTTCACACTCTATTCTTGGACCACAGTATCTTTCAGCTCCATACGCAGACTGAAACAAAACATTTGTACAGATATATCAACTGAAATGATCTTATAGTGTTAATTTTTTCCATCATACCTGCAATGATACAACATGTGACAGGGACTGCATCAGTTCACACTCTTCTTGGACTACTGTGAAGGATGCATAAATAATGTAAAACAACTGAAAAATAAAATAACTGTTCCCTGCCTCATGTCATATTCATCACAGGGTGACACAATAACAATGGTTATGTATGAGCACACACACATCCTTAGTGTAGTAACAAAACAGCTCAACGTAGTTCTCTGTAAAACAAAAAAGAAAACTATAATGCCACGGGTCGTGCAGCGCGACTCTAATCAGGTTGCGGTACTTCGAAGACACACAGTTGAGAATGTTGTTACGCTAAATTTTGCAATAACTTCAAAACGCATTATAATACAAACTTTTGATTATAACATTACAACAGTGTGACACTGCTATTCCAGAACATAGTTGTAGTACCACATATTAGCAACTGGAACTGCTTTTATTAGCAAAACGATCTGTAAACACACCAGTCTCTTTCAGCTCCAAACGTAGACTGATAGAGAGCTTCTCGTGCACACACACCACAAAACAACGTGGGGTTCACCGATCACATAGTCAACATGTTGACATGAAAAATAAAAACACGATTATAACTTCTGAACATGTTAAGATTTATATAATGTAATCATTGAAAACAATAAACTAAATTATACCAGTTTTACAAATGCGTCCCGCCTGCTCTTCTTAGCAAATGGAGAATTCTCCCAAGATTCTTTTGTTGGGGCTGAAATAAATAAAGTTTACTGAAATAACTATTTACAACATTACATGAAATATATATATATATATATATATATATATATATATATATATATATACACACACACACACACACACTTCTGTGTTTTTGACACAGACACAAATCTGTCAAAATCTGTGTTAGTGAGCACTTCTCCTTTGCCGAGATAATCCATCCACCTCACAGTTGTGGCATATCAAGATGCTGATCAGACAGCATGGGTATTGCACAGGTGTGCCTTTGGCTAGCCACAATAAAAGATGAAGGATGAACAAATGGCAGAGTATTAGCATACACTCAAAATCTCTTCCTGAGCTAAGAAAGGAAATGCATGTGGCATCAGATGTTTCTCTCTCTCTTGATCGGTCTATGTTAAAACTCTCACCTACATGCCAGCAGATGTTTATTGTAAATCAGACAACCTTTTGCTTAGGAATAAAAACCCTATATACAATGCTAATTTCTCACAAGTTAATTGCAGTGAAATCCTAAAAATCAGCAACTAATGTATTTCTCACAAATCAGGTAAGTGTGAAGGCAAGGGTGCACCGGGTTGGAATTGAGCTGGCTGAACCTTGGAGAGCCCACCCTAACCTGGTATGTACTGCCAATGGGCCACCATGGGACCCCATGAGTATTGGCTCTGTGGCTGTGATGAGATGGGCATAGTCTGAGCCAATGAGGACAAGAGGGCATGCATGATCGATAGACCACAATGGAATACCTCTGAGATGGTGATACTGCTCCTGTAGCTGCTTCACGGGGTATGTGTGCTCAGAGAGTCCAAGGTTCTCTGCAGAGAATGCTCAATTGATAACATACCTTTCAGTTTGTTTGTTAATGGGGGAAATTTCAAAGGATACAGATGCTCCATTCAATTGCACTATATCATGTCTCACTGTGCGTAGTGATATGGTTTCAGGTTGAGTACTTAGGCCCAACTGCTGGATGGCTTCAGGGAGCAGAATAGATCTATCTGCTCCATCATCAAGGACAGCGTTCTGATGGTCCTTTCCCCATTATGGAGACATACATTGACAACTTTCAGCATGACTTTATGGGAGCGGCTGGGTTTGTCCATGTAAAGGAGTTCTGAGTGAGAAGATATAAACATCACTGTGGCTGCTTTGTTTGCATTGGTCATGGAGAATGGTAAGGTGAAGCTCTTTACAGATGTTACATGGCCTCTTTAATGTGCATTTGTCCATTTTGTGTATTCTTCCACATTTTCTGCATCTGTCCTTCTCTGTAATCCATTTCATGATGTCATTTTAGGAGAGTTTCTTGAATTCTGTGCATGAACCAAGGAAATGGTCTCTGATATTACAATGGGGACAGTAAGGCTTAGGCTTATTAACATTTTCCTTCTCCTTGATGTAGGTTCCTGGTGTGCCATCTACCTTGGATGTTGTCAAATAAAACTAGCTTTCCTTTCCAGTCCGTGATCTCTCCCATCTAGAGTTCAATAGCTCTCTCTGATATGCGTTTGGCTCTTGACTTTGACCGTAGCCAGGTTGAAAGGTCAAGGAGTGAGTAAGTTTGTTTTACCTACCCAGTCAGAATGCATGTCAAGGCATGTCTTCCAACTCTGGGTCCCACACTGGTCAGCATCATCAACACCTCGCTGTCTTCTGGGGTGGTCCCCACCAGCTTTAAAACTGTGGCGGTGATCCCTACACTAAAAAAACCTGGCCAGGACCCAGATGATCGAAACCACTACCGCCAAATCTCCAACCTACCTTTTATATGCAAGTTATTAGAAAGAGCTGTGGCTGCCCAAGTCAACCATCATATGCTACATCACAACCTCTACGAGCCATTTCAGTCTGGCTTCAGGACACATCATAGCACAGAAACTGCCCTCATTAAAATCACAAATGACCTTCTCATGGCAGCTGACTCTGGCCATGTCAGCATCTTAATTCTTCTCAACCTCTCTGCAGCCTTCGATACAGTCTCCCACTTCATTCTTCTCACTCGCCTCTCCGAACTCATTGGCCTCACTGGTACTGTGTATTCCTTGTTTCAATCCTATCTCACCAACAGGCAACAATACATCACCCTTAAGGGCATCTGCTCTGAATTGACGCCAGTCTCCCATGGCGTGCCTCAAGGATTGGTGCTTGGCTTGCTAGTATTCAATATTTACATGCTACCTCTTGGGATGATCATTCGGAAACATGGACTCCTTCCACTGCTACGCTGATGACACCCAGCTCTACTTCAGCACTAAGTCGTCTACTCCCCTTCCACCAGTGTCTTGCGTCTTATTAACTGCCTGAAGGACATCAAGAAGTGGATGAACAGTAACCTCCTCAAACTCAATAAAGATGTTTGCCCCACAGTCACAAAAAGGTTGGTGACATCACACTGGACGTGGATGGCTGCTCAATCTCTGCATCCCCTCAAGTACGCAACCTGGGCGTCATCATGGACTCCACTCTCTCCTTCCAACAGCACATCAAAAACACTACTAAAACTGCCTTTTACCATCTTAAGAACATCTCCAGACTCCGACAGTGCCTCTCCAACTCTGTAGCTGAGACCCTCATCCACTCTTTCATCACCTTCCGACTTGACTATTGTAACGGTATCCTGTTCAGCCTGCCCAGCAAGGCTACTGACAGACTTGATGACAGAGCTTTCTGTGTCAGTGCACCATCACTCTGGAACAAGCTTCCTCTTGCCATCCGCACTGCCTCCTCTACAATAACATTTAAAACCCAGCTTAAAACATACCTCTTCACTGAGGCCTATGGGCTTTAATCTCCCCTGGCCTCACCCCCCCCCCCCCCTTTTTTTTCTTTTGTTATGCGTCCTTGGGTTTGTGAAAGGCGCTACATAAATCTATATATTATTATAATATTGATGATTCCTTGTTGTGGAATGAATTTCAGAAATTTTGAAAACTGTGCCTGGAGGGAGGCAGCCCCATCCATCCTGATCTTCCCCCTATTCATTCAAATGAAAAGCAATTCACTTTTTTAAATTAATTAAAGCGGATGGGGGCAGACATTGTCACTATGGGGTTTTGGGTGGGCAACTTCTCTAATGGAAGTGCAGAAAAGCGTGTAGGACTGCGAATTTGCCATCTGGTCTCACCTCTGGGTTGTCATGGTTTTGGTGGGTTTGTTTGTTTGTTTTTCAACTAATAAACGTGGACAGATTTCTAGACACAACAGCTGCTCTATCCAAAGTTGGATGAATGCCTCATCAGATCACGTCTTCCCGAGAAAGTCCGCCAGTTGTCTACTTAGCCCACATCGTTTTGCAGGACACCACCTCGACAGACAGAGATTGAATGATGGCATGCAGCTAAACATATCATCACTGCTCAGAATTTGCAGGGGCCCAAAGAAAACTAACTATTGGAGCCCGATATTGTCTTTACATAGTTACAACAACTGGTGGTGGCGCATAGATAAGATGCTTGCCTTTGGTGTTGTAAGTCGCTACGTTAAACGTTAAACGCTACCAGAAACATACAAGCATCACTAACTGGAAATAAGACAATCCACTATACCACAGCACATCAGCCAATGTTCCCACTGAGTGCCAGGTGTGAATTGAACATTTATAATGAGAGATAAATGATTTTGATGGCAGATCCCCACAACAGACAGAATGAGATCATGGATACCAGAATTGAAATTACTTTTCTCTGCAATTTATCTGGAAGGAGCTCAGAGTTCATGCGCTGCACTCTTGCATTGACTGGCAGTTGGAGTTTATAGTAAGTAATTAAAGGAGTAGCTTGTCATATAGTAAGTCAAATGAAAAAGAAACAAGTCAAGTCATTTATTTATATAGCACATTTCATAGAGCAAGTATAGACTCCATGTGCTTCAAAACAACAAAAGGACAATGGCCCATGACATGACTAATCCTAAATAAAAGTTATAGCTTGTATAATCCTATATAAGTATAATATGTATATGTGTACTTATGAGAGAAGATAAAAGCAGAAATGTAAAAACAATGAACATAAAAGCAAAAAACAAAAATATATACAGATATACGAATACAATTAAAACAGAAATATAAAAACAAATAATGAAAATAAAATCAGGAAGTACAGTTGTTTACAACCGCAAACATCCTTTTGTCCAATCTGTAGTCACATTTTCAAAACTCTAAACACAGTTAGCCTCATATCGGTTTGTTCGTACAATATTCTGTTTACACAGAATATGCAGTCAATTAACCCATTTCTAAAATGCTAAGTTTTTCTTTACATACAAGCTTACCCAATACCAAAACTATAGATGTTCCCCTTCGAGGGAACTCGAACTGCGTCGGTTACGACACTATGGGAACGCCTCTAGGCGAAGCAGGTCTGAACGTGAATGAAATCACTCCAATCCTATTGGCTTGTTGCTAGAACGGTAAGGTGTGACGGAATAACCGGAGGAGTATAAAGCACACCTGTACACACTCATCATTAGCTTTTTTCTATTCAGCAGGCGCTCTGTATGTTGTTTGAAGAAAGCTCCAGTCCTACGAGCAGTATGTCTTACCTGAAGAAGAAGTCTACCAGCATGTCCGGCAACCAGATGTACAGAAGGTGTGTTTTTTTTTCTTGCCCTCGTACATCACGGATGGAGATTCTCATGAGATGTGTGTCTCATGTTTGGGGATGGAGCACGCCCGGGCAGCTCTCGAGGGGGCTGACTGCGCCCGTTGCGAAGCCCTTTCCGTGCGGGTACTGAGGTACAGTATGGCTCTCTTTTCCGAGGATGGCCGGATGTGTTTTCCCCGTGGTGCAGGCCACTCATGGGTTCACAGCGTGATCTGTCGGAGGATTTCGGGACGGCTGAGGCTTTTTCCAGACCTTCATCCGCTGGCTCCGATGCTTCCTTTCCTCGTTCGGGAGCCCGTTCTCGGCTTCTCCCGAGACGCTGCAGCAATCCGACTCCGAGGAGGTGGACGTGCTCAGCGTAGTGGACGATGACTTCCGGGTGTTGGGGCGGCATCATTTGGCGGCGCCCGACTATGACGTGCTGCTGGAGGTGGTGACTAGAGCCGTGGCTAAGCTCAACATCAACTGGTCACAGGAGGAGCAGACACCACAGGCTAGTGGTAAGCTTGATGAAAGGTTTCTTAAGCACCATGCGCCACCTCCACGCCGGTCTCTGCCATTCTTTCCTGATTTACATGATGAACTGAGTAATCTACACGGCTTTCCACACCCTGATCACTGAACTACAGTAATGTGATGGGGGTTAGGGACCGTGGTTATGGGAGGATGCCTCGGGTGGAGGATGTGCTTGCGAGCTATCTCTCCCCTCGACTTGCGTCCTCCCTGGAGAAGCCGGCGTTACCATCCAAACCATGTCGCACCACATCCACACTCGTGGGGAAGGCGTACATGGCAACGGGCCAGGCAGGTGCGAGCTTGCACACCACGGTGCTTCAAGCCTACCAAGCCGACCTGCTACAGGAGATGGGTCAGAGGGGGGGTCCCTCTGAGGAAGATCTGCCGGAGCTTCGCAGAACCACGAAGCGTTAGACGCAGGGCGAAGCGTTCCGCCCGTACCTCCCTCGCCGGTCTGGACCCAAGGCAGCTGAGGCTGCCAGGCGTAGGTTCCTTCCCTCTACGAGCTCCTACAGAGAGGAGAGGAAGCAGAGTGTCGCTTCTCGGGGGCCCCCCCAAGGAGCTGGGGCAGCAAGACGGCGCTCTCACCCTCGGCCGTCTGAGAGACACGATCTGAGGACCGTCATCCAGTCCCGACGGAGCTCAGGGAAGACCGGGGTAGGGGAGTCTTTCTCCCGTCGTGTCTCCCCCCCAGACAGAGACGCCGGTTCTACAGCCGGTACTTCATAGTCCGCAAGAAGGACGGAGGGCTGCATGCCCTATTTTGGATCTGCGGGTTCTAACCGGTCTCTGAGGAGATTCAGGTTCAAGATGCTCATCATCCCCGCCATCATGACGCACATCCAATCTGAGGATTGGTTCGTCACAATAGATTAAAGGACGCCTATTTCCAGGTCTCCATCCGTCCTTCTCACAGGAAGTTCCTGAGGTTTGCCTTCGGGGGTGTGGCTTACCAGTATCGGGTTCTTCCATTCGGCCTGGCACTTCCCCTCGCACATTCACCAAGTGTATGGATGCAGCACTGGCCCCGCTGAGGCTCCAGGGCATCCGGATTTCAACTTCATCGACGACTGGCTCATCCTAGCCCAGTCTCGAGAGTTGGCGTTCGGCATCGAGATGTCGTTCTCAACGCAAAGAAGAGCGTGCTGGCGCCCACCCAACGGACTACGTTCCTAGGGGTTGTATGGGATTCGACAACGATGCGGGCACAATTGTCTCCGGCACGTGTCGACACCATATTGGCTGCCGTGAAAGGGGTGAAGTTCGGCCACGCCATCACTATGACACTTTCAACGAGTGTTGGGTCTCCTGGTGGCTGCGTCCAGCGTAATACCATCTGGACTGCTGCACATGAGACCCCTGCAGTGGTGGCTAAGGAACAAGGGTTTTTCCCCGAGGGGAAATCCTCTCCGTCTGATTTGGGTTACGCGCAAGTGTCTTCGTTCCCTATCAGTTTGGAAGGAAACTTGGTTCCTGTCCCAGGGGCCCGTGCTGGGAGGGTGTTGTCGCCGGCTGGTTATTTCGACAGATGCCTCCCTCTCACGGGCTGGGGTGCGGTCATGGACGGCCGCTTTGCAAGGGGATCCTGGCAGGTGCATCAATCTGAGTGGCATATCAACTGTCTCGAGATGTTGGCGGTGTTCCAGGCTCTAAGGATTTTCCTGTCCGATCTCCAAGGCCACCACATCCTGGTTCGTTCCGAAGAGAACAACACAGCGGTGGTGGCCTATCTGAATCACCAGGGCGGTCTGCGCTCGCGCCCTCTGGACAGACTGGCGCGTCAGATCCTCCTGTGGTCCCAGCAGAGGTTACTATCGCTCAGGGCGATGTATCTCCCGGGGACGCAGAATCAGGAAGCAGACCTGCTGTCGAGGCAGGGGCTGAGGCCCGGGGAATGGAGACTTCACCCCGAAGTGGTGGAGCTCTTGTGCGAAGAGTTCGGCCCCATAGACGTGGATCTGTTTGCGTCTCAAGAGACTACGCACTGCCCGCTATGGTTTCTCTCGTTCCTCCAGCCCCGTTGGGTCTGGACGCCATGGTACATTAGTGGCCGAGGCTACGTCTGTATGCTTTTCTGGAGCAGGTCCGCCTCTGAGGAGAGACCTGCTGTCCCAGGCGCAGGGCCGGGTTCTTCACCCTTGCCCCGCCATATGGCGACTGTGGGTCTGGCCCCTGAGGGGGCACAGTACCTAGAGGCGGGTCTAACAGCCGGAGCAGTCGAGACCCTCCTGAGCTCCAGGGCCCTGTCCACACGGAGGATGTACGGCCTGAAGTGGAGTGTTTTCTCCACTTGGTGTAGGGAGCGGTCGGTGGACCCTGTTACCTGCCCGGTGGTTCAGGTACTTGAGTTCCTCCAGGACCGGTTCTCTGCTGGTCTTTCCCCTTCCACCCTCAAGGTGTACGTGGCAGCTATTTCATCTTTCCACACCCCTCTGAGGGAGGGGTTCTTGGGGAAACTTCCCTTGGTTGTACGTTTCCTCCGTGGTGCCCGGAGGATGAGACCTGCGACTCGGTCCAAGGTTCCCACTTGGGATCTGGCAGTGGTTCTTGGGGCGTTGGCTGAGGCCCCCTTCAAACCCCTGGAGTCAGCTGAGGCTAAGCACTTGACCCTCAAGATGGCCTTTCTCCTTGCTATCACCTCTCTGAGGAGGTGGGGGAGCTCCAAGCGCTTTCGGTTTCCCCGCAAAGCCTGGAGTTTGCCCCGGGGAATATTAGGGCTATCCTGCACCCTCGTTCAGGATACATCCCTAAAGTGCCTTCTTGTGCGGCAGGGTCCACAGTGCTGCAGGCATTTCATCCTCCACCTCATGTGACGGCGGAGGACGGGAGACTTCATCTGCTCTGCCCTGTCAGAGCACTGAGTATTTACACTCTGAGGTCCTCCCGTTGGAGGAAGGCTGACCAGCTGCTAGTGTGTTTTGGGTCCCCCAGGGCCGGGCTCCCTGCATCCAAACATACTATTAGCAACTGGATTGTTCAGACTATTTCCCTGGCCTATCAGGTGCGCAGTTTGCCTTCACCTGTGGCTGTGAGGGCTCATTCTACCAGAGGCAAGGCGGCCTCTCGAGCCCTCCTTTCCGGGGCCTCTTGCAGGATGTTGTTTAGCGGCTGGCTGGGCCACTCCGCACACATTCATTCGGTTTTACAGTCTTGACCTTCCTTCGGCACCTGGCACTCGTGCGCTCTCCTCTTAGTCGTGCCACTTTATTGCACACAGGGGCAGGCGGGGTTTTCGGCACGGTTTAGTGGGTATCTCGTTCCCATAGTGTCGTAACCGACGCAGTTCGAGTTCCCTCGAAGGGGAACGTCTCGGGTTACGTATGTAACCCTGGTTCCCCGAGAAGGGGAACGAGAGACTGCGTCGGCCCGCCGCACCTCTCTCCCCGCCTGAAGCGCCTGCTTCATAGTTTAAGCTAATGATGAGTGTGTACAGGTGTGCTTTATACTCCTCCGGTTATTCCGTCACACCTTACCGTTCTAGCAACAAGCCAATAGGATTGGAGTGATTTCATTCACGTTCAGACTGCTTCGCCTAGAGGCGTTCCCATAATGTCGTAACCGACGCAGTCTCTCGTTCCCCTTCTCGGGGAACCAGGGTTACATACGTAACCCGAGACGTTCTGTTCTGTTTTCTACAGCTGTCTCTTTGTAAAATATAGCCTGGTTCAACCAGACAGGTATCTTTCCTGCTACGGAGAGTGTGTGTTTGTTATTAACTATAGTGCAGGAGCTGTGGACCTTGTTTTGACTTTTATTGTTCCAGTTTCTCTCATCATAGTTCTGTATGAGAGTGTTTGTAGTGGCTGTGTCTCAGGCTCGTGCCATGCGTTCTCACATTACAGCTGTCACACTCCAACGTTCAGTGACTCTAACAGCAAAGAAATTTGAGCTGAAAGCAGCCAGGACTCTAGGTGTTCTTGGATTTTTGTTCCTAATATGTTTCTGCCCATATTACTGTGTGTCTTTTACAGGTGACAATGCGCTCAATGCTTCATCTGCATCTTATGTGCTCTATCTGTTCTATTTTAACTCCTGTCTAAACCCTGTGATCTATGCTTTGTTCTACCCCTGGTTTAAAAAAGCTGTTTTTCAAATTGTTACATTTAAGATTCTGCAGCCTGGTTCCTGTGAGGCCAACATACTCTAGAGAGGCTGTGGAGTGACTGAAATGAAAGATATTTATTTATTTTAATTATGTTGTTGAGTGGGTGAATTGACCTATTCAAAAAGTGAAAATTCTGGAAACGAGTTTTATGTGCATATCTGTCTGTAATTCTGCTCAATGTCAGCTTCACATAACCCCTCAAAGAATGTTTTCATTGTTCAAGTAATGGTGTATTAGAATCAATATAGTTTGAGTGTGTTGCTGGTTAAATGTATTTGTATTATGACACTCGCTGGCTGTTGCAGAGTCAAACCTGTGTCTTTTCAGTTCTTGCAGTGTGTGTAGATCTCATGGGAAGTCTTCTCTCACATTTAGCATGTGATTAGACAGAAGGGTTTTGTTTTCTAAGGAAGTCTTTTTGTTTGTTACAGTAAACTCGCAACGCAACATAACAACTGCACTTCTACTGTTTTATTTATATTGTGGCTGTTGTACCATTCTCTCATATGCTTTACATCTATCAAATTCCACCAAGTCTACTGCGTGGTTATTTAACTGAAATAACTTGTATTAAATAATCATCAACATGATTTTGGGACACATATTTTGATGTTATTACATTTCACATAGTGATATACACTATGATATGCTGACACAATTACACTTACAATATACACTGCTTATGTCATTTTATCAATCAATTAAACAATAATTTAGACTTTTTAGACAGAGGGAAAACAAAACAAAAGCACAACAGAAAAATCAAACTAAACATAAACTCAGAAATACAACACATTTAAGGGGTTCACAGATTCAGAGGTCTCATTTGTCAAATGCGTAAGGAAAGTTAGGGTTGCATGCCTTTTAGGGTGTGGTTAAATAGTAGTGTAGCCTATACATATATATTGGCCTGACGTGCACTTGTCAATTGTACATGTCAAACTGAATGCATACAAATAAGCATAGCAATAAGAGTCACAAAGCTAATATAGGGATGTTTCAATATAAATCAGTAAATTAAACTTTCCAAAAAATTTAAATGTCCTTTGCTTGCAAGTCCAAATAATCGAATATGCCAGAACAATTGTTCTGTTATGTATAGGCCTCTAAGGCTCACCCCTGCTCGCACCTGCTGAGAAAAGTTGTCTACGCCCACCCACAGCGTGGGCCTCTCCTACATCCGCACCTTGTATATATACACACACAACGGTGAGACCTGGCCATTGGCTCCCATTTTTCTTCAGCACAGAGCTGTCTAAAGAGCAGAAGATTTTCAGTCACAAGAAGAGCAACGTCTTCTAGCAAGTCACCCTGGGACGGCGCTACATCTGGCGTCTGTGAGATGGGCTTTGTCCTCCCGGGGGACCTCCATCCCCCTATGCTGGGCACGCCTCGATCCGTAGCACGCCAGCTGAGCACTCACCCCCTGTCTCACACAGCTCCTTCTGCGCCCTTCTCTCCCTGAAGAGAAGCATCGCTGGGTGGATAATTTTGCCGGTAAGGTAACGAGGAGATGTTGCGGTCTAGACCAAGCCCTCAACCTTTTGCTACCGGAAGAGCGGGAGTCCCCCAGCGGCTCCACAGCGGCTCTCCGCCTCTCCCGTTCCAACCTCCGGGGGCGTCGGCCTCGACATTGTTATGTTGCTGCGGTGAGGCAAGTGAACGTTAGGCTACCAGGATGCCAACGCCAGGTTAACGTTGAGCTAACAGGAAGCTAACAAGTAGCTGACATGCGGTCTGCCCTTGGATCAACTGACCAGCAGTATCCACATTGCTCCACATTAGTTGCAGCTAATGACATCTAGCAACCACATTGCTTGCTGCTGGCCAACCCTCATCGCTCAGAGCAGACGACGGGTAAGCTATGGGTCGGAAAAAGCTGTGTGTTGTCTTGTTGCTCCTTTTGTGGAAGTTAGTGAACAAACGCTGTCTGTGCCTGTCTCAGTCAAACCAGCCACACCAAGCACATATTTCCACCACTGTGTGAGTCAGCTTCTGTTAGCCAGGTGGCTAATCTGCAGCTTGAGCTCAAAGCAACAAGCAGTAGGGGTGAAAGTACCATTTTTCAGAGAAACCTGATTTTAAAAGATAATGTTTCAGACAGAGATATATTTTTGCTGTGGTCACTAACTCACAGGTGTGGTCTATAAATATCTGGTGATATTTTGTATAAATGTAGAACGACTTCCATATAATTTCACTTTAAACATAAGTGGCACATTGTTACTTTCGACCACGTCAGCTGGGGTCAACAATACAAGCTAATTTTTTTTGTTCCCCTAAATAAACATGACTGTGACCTTGTTAATGTGTAACTGCAAACATCTTTTATCCTTTATCTTGTTGGACCGTGACTTTAAATTACCCTTTTTAAACTATGTGTAATCCTTGGTCCTGCGTGTTCTTTAATGAAGCAATAGAAGAAGATGTTTTTGGTCCAAGTTAATCAGTTTTATTACAAGTAAATGAATAAAGCTTCAACTGAGCTCTGGGTCGATCCTCCTTTCTCTGACAAACAACAAGCTGTATCAGTTCAAATCTGACTGGCTATCTCTCCCTGACCCAGTGTTTTAGTATACATCGTCATGTCATAAAACAATAAAACAAAAGTGTAGGTCAGTCCATGATTGGCCCACGTCCTCTGACCCAATGTTTGTCATCTGACTCCACAAATCACCATGCTGGGCAGATTACGAGCGTAGTTCCTGAAATGAGATATCTTGTTTTGTTACCACATTCCAAACCACCCCTCAGCCCATTGTTCAAGCCTCCTTATCTGATCATGCAGAGACTCCCTGTTTCTGCACCTCTCCAAAAAACACGCACATCAGGTCTAGTTTGATAAACCAACATATAAACTTCTACCTATAAACTACATCACAGATCAATATAAGAAACCACAATAATTTTGGTAATACAAAAATCTTACTATCATAATCTCTCTATCTTTAAAAAAAAGTAATTAACATCAACAATATTTCATATTATATTAACCATGTATTATAAATATATAAATATGCATATGTGTGCGCCTAAAACAGGGGGGAAATGGTTAGATTGTTTATGAACCCGACATAATTAAAATAAAATAAGACTTTACTGATCCTGCACTGGGGATATTTGCATGTTGTAGCAGTTTCAGAACGGAAACTGGGTTACGTGATGGCAGTTAGCTGAGTGGAGGCTTTTGCCAGAGCTCCTGCCACTCGGTGCTAATTATCTTATTATCCTGCTGATAACCGGGCGCTACAAGACATTTTTTGTTATGAACTTAACAGGCTATGTCCTTGGAAAACTTTTGGCCACAGTCTTTCGACGAGAGGGTAAGAACCAGAGGAAACAAAGACAAAAAATGTTACACAAGATGGCGACCAGACCGAGTTTGATACCGCAGAAGGACTTGACCCTGCCCTTGCTAAAGCTCTGAGCGTAATGACTTCCAACATTATTAAAGTTATTGATGAAAAACTTAGCCCTTTGGCCGAGACTATCCAGAAGCATGCTACGGAGCTCCTGGCTGCTAGCAAGCGGCTAGATGAAGCAGAGACCAGGCTGCTGGCAGTTGAGAACTCCGCCGCAGCACAGGAGCCTTTGTGGAGCTGGAAAAGCAGGTCAGCGCCCTCGCAGACAGCTTGGACATGGCCGAGAACAGCAGGCGCCTAAACATCCGAGTTGTCGGCTTGGCGGAGTACAAGGAGACTGGGCAGCTGGTAGAGTTTTTTTCGAATCATGGCTACCCTGCGTTCAAACAGAGGGTCATAGAAGCGGCGGGCCGGGCGAGCCAGGACGGTGGCTTAATCTACAACGGATCCAGGGTCTCTTTTTACAGCGATTTCTCCTCGATGGTGATGAAGAAACGCAAGGCATACGACGCAGTGAAACAGCGGCTGCGGGAGCGAGGGATGCCGTATGCTATGCTATTCCCGTCTACTCTACAGGTGATACACGGAGGCTTCTAAAAGAGGTTTTCCACCCCGGAGGAGGTATGCGCTTTCATTGACACTCTGCCTGGATGATGACCTTACGGGGCACGTAGCTCCATTTGCCTGGCCTGGGACACTTCTGCAATGACCGTAGTCTTACCACTCAGACTGGTACATCATGCTCCGTTTTCTAGACGTCGCCTATTTATGAACACTCTGAACATTTTAAGTATATTGAACATTTCCCAACCGAGTGGCAAGGCTGCTCGTAACGTGAATACTACATTTCCCTCTTATTTCGTTCACTCCCGCAGGGAGGACTTCTTTCGTTTTCATGGCACGCTATACATCCATTGCTGTCAGTTCACTCTTGGTGAGTTTAAAAGGTGCTTGTAGGAGAGCCTTTCCCGATCTTATTTTACTTTATTTTATCCCTTTTCTTTTATTGTATTTTACTAATTTTATATTTATCTGTATTTTAGTCTTTTCAATGTTTTCATGCTTTTATCTTGTATTGTTTTTTGTATTATTGTCTCTTGGGTATTATTGTCTTTACACTTGTTAAAGCACTTTGTAACTTGTTTTTGAAAAGTGCTCTACAAATAAAGATTATTATTATTTTTGTATGGTGAACAGTCCCTGTTTATTTGGGGAAAGGCCCTTAGTTTGTCTTTTTCTGTTGTAACGGTATATTTGCTATGCTTGTTCATGTGTTTAGCTCAGGACGTGACGTGTGTACGAGATCTACACTCACCTAAAGGATTATTAGGAACACCATACTAATACTGTGTTTGACCCCCTTTCGCCTTCAGAACTGCCTTAATTCTACGTGGCATTGATTCAACAAGGTGCTGAAAGCATTCTTTAGAAATGTTGGCCCATATTGATAGGATAGCATCTTGCAGTTGATGGAGATTTGTGGGATGCACATCCAGGGCACGAAGCTCCCGTTCCACCACATCCCAAAGATGCTCTATTGGGTTGAGATCTGGTGACTGTGCGGGCCATTTTAGTACAGTGAACTCATTGTCATGTTCAAGAAACCAATTTGAAATGATTCGAGCTTTGTGACATGGTGCATTATCCTGCTGGAAGTAGCCATCAGAGGATGGGTACATGGTGGCCATAAAGGGATGGGCATGGTCAGAAACAATGCTCAGGTAGGCCGTGGCATTTAAACGATGCCCAATTGGCACTAAGGGGCCTAAAGTGTGCCAAGAAAACATCGCCCACACCATTACACCACCACCACCAGCCTGCACAGTGGTAACAAGGCATGATGGATCCATGTTCTCATTCTGTTTACGCCAAATTCTGACTCTACCATCTGAATGTCTCAACAGAAATCGAGACTCATCAGACCAGGCAACATTTTTCCAGTCTTCAACTGTCCAATTTTGATGAGCTCTTGCAAATTGTAGCCTCTTTTTACTATTTGTAGTGGAGATGAGTGGTACCCGGTGGGGTCTTCTGCTGTTGTAGCCCATCCGCCTCAAGATTGTGCGTGTTGTGACTTCACAAATGCTTTGCTGCATACCTCGGTTGTAACGAGTGGTTATTTCAGTCAAAGTTGCTCTTCTATCAGCTTGAATCAGTTGGCCCATTCTCCTCTGACCTCTAGCATCAACAAGGCATTTTCGCCCACAGGACTGCCGCATACTGGATGTTTTTCCCTTTTCATACCATTCTTTGTAAACCCTAGAAATGGTTGTGCGTGAAAATCCCAGTAACTGAGCAGATTGTGAAATACTCAGACCGGCCCGTCTGGCACCAACAACCATGCCACGCTTAAAATTGCTTAAATCACCTTTCTTTCCCATTCTGACATTCAGTTTGGAGTTTAGGAGATTGTCTTGACCAGGATCACACCCCTAAATGCATTGAAGCAACTGCCATGTCATTGGTTGATTAGATAATTGCATTATGAGAAATTGAACGTGTTCTGTAAAAGGCCTAAGTATACATAAGGCCTAAAGGCCTAAAAATCCTAGATTGATTGCATAAGGCCTAAATCCTAGATTGATTGTTAGATTCTTTTTCTATATTTATAAACCTTCTTTTTCGAATACAGGCCTAAGTATACATAAGGCCTAAAGGCCTAAAAATCCTAGATTGATTGCATAAGGCCTAAATCCTAGATTGATTGTTAGATTCTTTTTCTATATTTATAAACCTTCTTTTTCGAATAAAGGCCTAAGTATACATAAGGCCTAAAGGCCTAAAAATCCTAGATTGATTGCATAAGGCCTAAATCCTAGATTGATTGTTAGATTCTTTTTCTATATTTATAAACCTTCTTTTTCTATATTTATACACCTTATTAATGGTTTGCAATATGTTACAACTACTGAGTGTGTACTACTGAGTGTTTAAACTACTGAGTGTTTTACTACTGAGTGTATAACTACTGAGTGTTATATACACTCATATTTTATTCTTATATTCTGTGTGTTTATCATACATTATTCCTATACTCTGTGTATTCATGAACGTGTGCTTTTTAATGAGCAGAGGAGCTGCTCAGGCCGCGCAGGCAAAACCTAGCCAACCGTAACCCACTCATTAGAAGCGAGGCACATGCAGTAAGTCACGTACGCCAGGGCTGAGATCATCGCGAACTGAAGCCAAGAATGAGATCATGACATGTTGTGATTATAGCGCCTGGTACGGCTAGGTACTGCATGCAACCAAGCTTTGCGCTGCCGAAAGTTAACTTGTATGAGACAAAGCCCTCTCATGGTTGGCGTTGTTAAATCATGTATTTGTTCATTGAATCACGTTATATATGTTATTCCTTATTAATTCTTTTAAAAATACGATTGTAAGTGTTTAAGTTTTAATGGTGTCAAACTATGCCTGTATAACTTTTAAAAAAATACAGTGGGACTGAAGTTGAAACATATTGGTGGATTTCTAATCCAGTAATGTAAAAAATATAAAGAGAGATAAATGGTAACAATAATTACATGTAATAATAGTTAAAAAGTGGAAATTGTAACATTAATGAAAGGGTTAATTTGGTAAAACAGTACAAGAAAAAGGCCACTAGATGGCAGTAGAGGATAAGAAATCCACCAAAGGGGAGGAATGGTCAGCGAACACCATAGGTGGAGTTAAGGAGTAATGCCCACCTAGAAGGAGGAGATAAGGAGGAGTTAAGATGTAACGCCCACCTGAAGGGAGGGACAAGGTGGAGCTTAAGGTGAATATAAGGCGATGTTCGCTGACCACCAACTCGGTTCCATCCTGAGACCTGCAGGGATGTTGCTCGGGTTTATCTGTCCTTTATTGGAATAAACTCTTTTGCACCGACTCTTGACCGTCTCCAGTGAAGTTTTTGACTACGCCGTTTTTTGACTAAAGAAGAAATCTAATAGAGTAATTTTATTGAGTTTATTACGTTGGTTAGGGTAGGGACCAGGTCTTTTACTGGCCCGGCCGGTCCTTATTTCCGACCCGACAGTTCGTAATAATCCTTTAGGGGAGTGTATGTGGGATAGCAGTGTGGCATTTTATATCCCTGCTAACTGAATCTGACCTATGTATCTGACAATGCGGGACATGGTAACTTACGCACAGTGTGCATACAGTGTGGTTGTGGGCGTGCCAGGCTCTGATTTCTCTACCCTGCCCTTATGGCTATTGGTGCCTTATGGCCATGTCTGATTTGTATAATATTAAGATCTGTTCTTGGAACATCCACGGCAGTATTATCATTTTTGAAAAAGGAAGACGTTTCTATTGCATTCCTCCAGCAGACTCACCTGGAGGACAAGGATAATGCTAAATTGCACAGGAGCTGGGTGGGGCACATCTTTGCTACCTCATCTCTTCTTTTAGTAGGGGCGTAGCCATTTTGATTAATAAAAAGCTGGCATTTAGATTTCTTGATTGTGTTAAAGACATCCAGAGTCTCTTTGCCATGGTTCTGCTCGAGGTATCTGCCTCTTAAAAGGAAGTTTTTCCTTGCCTCTGTCGCCTAGTGCTTGCTCTTGGTGGGAACTGTTGGGTTTCTGTAAATATCATCACAGAGTACGGTCTAGACCTGCTCTTTTATGAAAAGCGCTCAGAGATAACTGTTGTTGTGATTTGGCGCTATATAAATAAAATTGAATTGAATTGAATACTACGTGCAATGTGATCTATCAAACCTAAAAGCAATTTCATGTGAGTGCAACAGTATCTGTATTTAATACATTTCATGAGATGGAAGAATTTAGAACGAAATTTCATCCAGCCAGAGGGAACGATCACCAACTGTTCACAGCACGGCGGTTGAAATAGCAACACAACACGCTGTAAGGGAAGGCAAGGCAAGTTTATTTGTATTGCACATTTCAACAACAACAAGGTAATTCAAAGTGCTTTACATAAAACATAAAAGCAACAGGGAAATATAAAAACGTTTAAAAGCAACATAGGGAAATTGAAAAAATACACATTAAAATATAATAAAAATTACATTGCAGTGTACAATCAGGGGTAAAAGAGTTATATGGAAAATAAAAACAGGCTTAGAGGTTGAGCAAAAAATTGAGTTACAGTTGTTTTGAAAAAGAATAAACAGAGAAGTACACTTAATCTACTCTCTCTAGCTAGTCTGTACTCGGGTCCATAGAAATCTTTGGATCCACTGAAACTCTAAAAGCCCTCGGACACTACAGAGAAACCAGGACATGTCTGTCTGCAGGCCACTTTGATCCAGTTATACTCTGGACCCACCTGCACGTTTACAGGTGGACAGAGGTTCCTGCAAATCACTCAGGCGTGAGATTTAAGACCACTTCCTTCACTCTGTTCAGTCTCACTCTCATTATCTTTTCACTCAATTACCTGACAGTTTCAGCAGACCTGCAGTTATCTGGGAGTTTGTTCCAGATATACGGAGCATAATAACTGAACGCTGCTTCTCCTTGTTTAGTTTTTACTCTGGGGACAGAAAGCAAACCTGTCCCAGATGACCTGAGAGGTCTGGATGGTTCATAATGAAGCAGAAGATCAGAAATGTATTTTGGCCCTAAACCATTTAGTGCTTTATAAACTAACAGCAGGATTTTGAAATCAATTCTCTGAAATACAGGAAGCCAATGTAAAGACCTCAGAACTGGAGTGATGTGATCCACCTTTTTGGTCTTAGTGAGGACTCGAGCAGCAGCGTTCTGAATCAGCTGCAGCTGTCTGATGGATTTCTTAGGGAGCCCTGTAAGGACGCTGTTACAGTAGCCAAGTCGACTGAAGATAAATGCATGGATAAGTTTTTCCAGGTCTTGCTGAGGCATAAGTCCATTAATCCTTGATATATTCTTCAGGTGATAGTAGGCTGACTTTGTAATTGTCTTAATGTGGCTCCTCAAATTCAGGTCTGAGTCCATGACTACACCAAGATTTCTGGCTTCACTGTTAGAAATTTCTTGTAATTTTACAGGAAATTCCTGGCTAATAGTTGCCGTAAATTTACTGTAAACAGTATACAGGACTGTTATTGTAAAATAACTACAACAAGGTACTGTACTTCCTGTAATTTCACAGGATATAATACTGTAAATATTACAGCAAAATTTTATATTTACGGCAACTCAGTAGCCAGGAATTTCCTGTAATTTTAGGGATTTTCTGTAATTTCACAGGATATAATACTGTAAATATTACAGCAAAATTTTATATTTACGGCAACTCAGTAGCCAGGAATTTCCTGTAATTTCACAGGACAGAATATTGTAAATATTACAATTAAATGTTGTAACTTGGATAAATGTTCTCTTTCAGACTTCTGCAAAGAAAAACAAAAAACTTTTTTTTTTTTTTATATATTTTTATTTTCTCTTAAAAAACAGAGTGCACAATGCACAAAGTATTAGTGTACCAAACTGGTTGAACATGAGTTGTCAAACATACTAATGTCCCCAATGTCCCCTGCCCACTAATGTCCTCTAATTTCCCCTGCCCACCAATTCAAAATCCAGCAGTTTCCTCAAAAGTGTGCAAACTGGTGCATTCAGCCCTCGCCTTTTCTCTGCCTTGCTGCCCGTCTGGGGATTTATGCCGCAAAAGGCTCTGAAAACAGGGGGGAAAAACACACTTATCAGGTAACATTTAAGACAGATATGACATGGTCATAACCATGACATGAAACATTAAGGGATCTTTATGAATGACTGAGTGTGTGTGTGTGAGACTGAGAGTCACTGTAGGCTATATGAGTATGTGTGTCTGTGGCTTGGCACGATCGATGCAAGGGTCTGCGATGCGAGTGCACCGGTTGGAGTGGTGTGCATCGGATAGAAATTGGGCTGAAACCGTGATGCATCTCCCTTTAAAAGCTTTGCATCAGTAAAATCTGCTTTCCTATTTTATATAGGCCTGTATATTTTTTTAATATTATTTTCATTCAATTTACTTTCATATTTACCTCAGCCATTTCCCAAACGAGCAGACTATTAGATGTGGAGGGGTAGGTCTATTTTCAGGTCTAAATTCATGAGCATTGTTTACAAATAGAAAGATCTCTAAACTGTGATTTTAACACCCGAGCTACAGCGGGCCTCTACACGCGAGTATTACGCTGAATTCTACGCACTCGTGGATTCAACCGATGTCAGCGATTCTGGCTACACCAGGAACGTGGACAGCGCAGACCCAGCACACGCGTGCTTTAAAATAGGAATTGGTTCTATTTTTCCACGCACTCGCACATCACGCATCTGTGAGTGAGAGAAAACTTTCATCTTGTTGGATAGCTGCACATTGTTATAGCTAGCAAACACAAGTCCAACCCTACTCTGCTTCTGATTGGCTAAACACGTTTTTTGTGTGTGAGAGCTGCCATAGGTTTTGGGGAACTCAAATGATAAACCTTTACGAATATCTATCCTGCTGAAAATTTCTTCACAACTGTGTCACGCCGGAGATCCGGCATGGTGCCGGAATACTTTAACCCCTGAGTATGTGCCTGTGAGAGATTGAGTGAGTGTCTGTGTGTGCGATCGTCAACCATCTCTCCCCATCCCCTCGCTCGTCCCCTTCTCACTAAATTGGATAGCATAATTAGATTTTTTTCTTATAACTGCAAAGCAATGTGTAAAATCTGATCACTCAAAATGCGAAGTAATATGCTTTTGTATTTGTATTAAGTGACTTACTGACATCCCAAACTCTAACAAAAAATGTAAATTACAGAAAAGTTCCCTTCATATATCAAGTCATTGCTTATGGAGGTATATTTGAAGAAGAAATTTGAAGTCTCAGAGAGAAATGTTTTAAGAGTTGCAAACTTGTAGACTTTTTTGTCTCTCCCACAAACACAACAGTTACACCTTCTCAAATTCTTCATTGCAGGTTCACAAATCCTATTCTACAAATCACAAATTAAGAAACTCGTACGCTCACATTTTGTATACGAGTTTCTTAATTTTAATACGTGTTTCTTAATTTAAGTTTCTCGTTTTTATGACAATGCCATTTTTAAACTCACCTCTGAATGAATTCAAGTGTGCTTGCGGCTTCTGCTGGATATTGCAAGTTGAAGACATAGTAGGCAGCGAAGACTGCTGCCAATCCATGCAGGAGGTTGCTGTGGGGCCCCATCACACATGCTCCTTCCATGGACATAACCCACATATCTGCACCGCGCAGTATCTCTCCTGAAACCCATTAACAATATGATAACTAAAAGCTGCACAACACACTATTGCCACCTACATGAATTCATTAATGTTCAAGTGGAGAAAGACTCGCACACCTCCACTTGAACATTATCTCCTTTGACCCCCGCACCCTCCATCAACAACTCAAAGAAAGACATTTTTTAGGCGCAACAGTCCTCCCTCAACCACATGAATTCATTAAAGAATTAACTTCTACAAAATAAGGGAAGATTATACCTGGTACAACTAATCGAGGTGTGCTTGGCAGACTGACAGCTCTCTCAATATCAGCAGCCGTGGCAGAGGGCTGGAGAATAAAAACCATAAGTTAACCATGAGTACGTTGAGTAAACAACGACAAAGAAAACTTGCCCCAAGAGCTGTAATGTTCTACTCAACACCAAGGGGAAAATCAGCTTCAATTTATGGTGCCAAATCTAGAAACAACTGCACATGGCAAATATTTATTTTAAATATGGATGCCATGTCAATAAAACAGTAAATTAAAATTATTTTATGAACTATATGGCAGGAAGCAATGGCTAACCCATCAGAGTATAGCCTGGATCAGACCACGGACTCAGCCCACTTCGCTAAGTAGGCTCCGTCTCGGGTCTGCATTCCCCATTCCGAGCAACAAGTACAGCCAGACCGGAAGAATGTTAGCCCAATGACCGCTGGGGGTGGACGGGACTAAACGTGATGAACCAATCAGCCCAGGGCCCATTTTCAAGCAATATCTGCCTGTGCGCTGACTGCCTCGGAGAACGGAGAATATAGATTGAGGCAGTTTTAGTAAAAAACAGACGGTTTACTGGAATAACTGCTCTGAAACCAGTACAGTATTCTGCATGGAGAGCTTTTTTAGAAGGGGCGACGTTTTGGAAATGGGAAGTTTTCTTTTGAAAAGGTATCTAAAGCCCTCCAACTTTGTAAACGCTTTGAATGAGACGGGTGTCAGACTGAAGCGCTAGCTTTGGTCTGATACTCAGGCTGTTCAGAGTCTATATAATATTAGAATAACTTGTGCAAAGTGTCCATAGCAAAGGATGGGGCTGGTGACTGATTTCTGGTAATTAACAATTACAAAATAGCAGGACGGAGATGGGAGGGAGAGAGTGAGGGAATGGTTAATTTATGGATATGCACTGCAAGTTATACTCACATCAGCCGTAAGGAAGATACCATCCCCCTCCTTGAAGTGAGCAAGCAGGCACATAATGGTGCAGATAGCTTTGTTGCCACTCTCTTCATCGTAGGCTTCCAGAACCTTCCCCACTCCTGGTGTCTTCTGCTGTTGGAAGTACTCTATGATGTTCTGACTCCTGTTGTCTATGGCAGCTGGCAGCTTCTCCTGGATTGGAATTCCGGTCAGTTCACTGAAATGCGAGAACAGGCCCTTCAAGGAGAAGAGAAAGGGCCAGTCATCCTTAATTTTTGAGACGCTGTGTGGAGGGTCAGCATTGAGATCACAACGCTGGAGAATGTAGGTTCTCTGAAGCCATCTCTGAAGCGCTCCTCTCTCCATGCCTGACATTCCTTCCTAGGGGTCGGGGGAGTCAAAATTTGGATGCATCAATACTCAAAAATAAAATGTAGGTTTGTGTCTAAGGATGCCTAAATATAATTTCCACTATTCCTACCTGGGCATATAGCTGCTGCATCTGAGTCTTCATCTCTTGTAGGGTTTCATCAGTCTCCCCTGAGGGGAGTTCTTGAGGTGCCCATCGGACACATCCATATTGATCAACGGGACCTCTTCCATTTGTCCTCGCCTGCCGATTGCTGTGCTTATTCTTCCTTAACCGTGCCAATGTGTTGTTTCGGTTGACATGCTCGATTCTGGTTTTTACTTGCTGGACGAGCGATGCCCCAGCTGTATTTTCATCATCATCCACATCCCCAAAACATGTGGGGTACTTCTGTATTATATCGTTTACAACTTTCAAACAGATCCCTCTATTTGGATTTGCATTGTGCACCCTCATTTGATCGACAAGCTCTCTGACCATCGCTCTTCTGGCAGCAGGATTCGGTCTAGTAGAATTTGCAATGGCTGACTGAATCTCTGGCGTCATCTTCTCCCAGTTAACCTTCAAGGATGCAAACAGAAAATGGCAAAAAAAAGAGAGGATACAAGGATATAAGCTTTTACGGGTGCATTTATAGTCAATTTCAGCATCAGACTCAAATGAAGCCCAATCTTATAACATAATCTGAGAAACAACAAACATCGGCCATTGCCATCGGCCATCGGCCACATTGCTATTTTGAACATCGGCATCGGCCCAGAATTTTGCCATTGGTGCATCCCTATTGAGTAGAATAGAAATATATTTTAGAAATCGCCAAGACCCGCCTCACCTTAAAATGTACAGGCCATGGTGTGCGTGGTGAGGGCATTGGGTTGGACGTTCGGGGTGTCTCAGGTGAGGAGAGTTGTGGACTTCCCACGGGGGACAGGGTTGAGGAGAGTTGTGGAGAGCCAGGAGGAGACAGGGCTGAGAAGGAACCTGAAAAAATATTTACCATTAGACCCCTATGATCCAGACATATTATGGTATATTTAAACACCAATCATATTTTCTATAAAATAAAACCATTAATTTTTCTTTTATTTCAAACTTTTTGTCGTGGTAGCCCCAAAAACAACTGTAGAAAGCCACCTGACAGCCAAGGTCATATCATGTCACGCTTCAAAAAAAAATTTGATTGGTGACAAGGGTGGGAATTCCATTTGGCCATCGATGTTGCAACTTTTAGGGCACAAAACAAAAGTGGATTTCACAATCTGCCAAACACATCAGTTAATACATCACGCCACAATCATACCATATAAAAAAAACAAATCACATGCTGAGGGTGCTTGGAGTGAATTTACAAACGCACCCTAGGTTTACAAGTTCAACTGTGAACATTTCGATGTGTAGCCTAATATACTTAGAATTAACAGTAACAGTTAAATCATTAAATAGGACGAAGGGTAAAAGTGCCTTGCATCCCTCCATGCAGATGACCACCCCCATCCCAGAACCACCCATAGAACCCGAACCACCCAACCTACGGTTACCTTGAGATGAAAAGGCACGGAGAAGCTTTCTAGACTGGACCACACGGAGAAAGGGCAGAAGATTTTCTTCACTTAGAAGGCTCACATCCTCCTTGTTCTCCACACCAAGTTCTTCCAGGCCTGCCATCAAGGTAGTTAGTGTGTCTGCGGGGAGGTCCGGGAGTACTGCCAAGACAGCCCTCCTGAGCTCCTCTTGTGCTGCAGCCATGTCTCTGCAAAGGAGTGATGGAGACAGATCATTGTAATGTCACACATTGTGTAGGCAGGCAAAGGATAATAATCCAGTAGATCATCATGCCTCATGCAAACAAACTGCTCTTGAGGTGTCCCCAAAACACTATAGACCCCAATGTCCCTCAACTTAACAAAACAATATTTTTCTGAGACAAATGACACAGAGCCATGGTGCACAATGACCAGCTCTATCTTGCCAACCTCCAACTCTTCTTCAGTTTTCCCCAGCAAAATAAACATGCCCTTTTTGTATGATGTGCCCTTCACCGTCACTGTGTGAGATGCTACTGTATCTTTAGATTCAAAATGCAAACCAACAACAGCCTCTCTGATTTTGTCGCTGTAGTCATTTACATAGAATGTCATCTCTTTATCCAGTAACACACTCGGCTGAAACATTTTACCTGCACTCAAGTATGCCTGGAAGAGCTGGTGTCTCTCTGCGACTGTCTTGCAGATGTTCTTGAAATTATGTAACTTCCTAGCACATCTTTTGAAGAATGTGTGCTTACTCTCAAACCTGAGAGTCCAAAGGCGAATAAGGGGACCAAAGTGTGTAATGAGCTCTGGATAATGAAGTAAATAGTGATGTTTGGGCTTCAGGGGCTCATTGGGAAAGAGCTGCCTTCGAAAGTAGATATACTCCTCAATGAGTATTTTAAGGTAAGCAACCTGATCTGTAGTGATTGCTGGTGCACAAATGAGCTCTACAATTTCTCTGAGCTGCAGCACAAGTTGCCAGGCACCATTCTCACATGGATTCCTAATCCTATCTCCTATCAGGAGAGGGAGCAAACGCAGGAAGCACCAGTTCTGGACTGCATGTCCACCAAGTCTTCTGCTACCTGGTGAAACATCGGCTGGTTTGTCCTGGGCATCATTTCCCTGATAGTTGAACTGATCTTTGCACCTGTTCAGTTGTGTATAGTTGAAATGTTTCTCCTCAACTAGATGACCAATCAACAAACTAAGGTCACAGGAAACAATGCCTTCAAACAGGTCATGGCCAAGACATGGGGGTAATCCAGGCTGGCAAACATGAAAGAAGGACAGTTGGTTAAAAGGAGAGTTTGACTTGATACCACATTCAGAATTTGTACCAGTGTTTTCTAATTCTTGTAGATGATTCAGAAAAGACTGTTCTGTACGCTTGTTGCCACATAATAATGGAGAGCTCTCAAAAATTGATCTTTTTATATCACAATACCTGCAGAAATAATGGCTCACACTAAAGTTCTCAACAAATCCGCCAATACAGTGAGACCCTAAATTGTCACCAGAAATAGCACACAGTCGACCTCTGACAATTTGTCCATTATTTATCTCAATGCCAGTTTCCTCAAGAGCTTTCAGGTCTTTAATGAGGGGCTCAAATACCTTGTCCATCCCAAAATATTTGAAGTCCTGCTCCTTACACAAGAGAACAAGCTGCATTTGATCTATGGATGATCTGTTATGAGGCAAAATATCTGTTAAAGTGAGATAAACTGCTAGAATCTTGTGTTTCTTTTTAGAAGAACCAAGTGGATTAACCACTTCAAATGCATCCTGATAAAGTATAAGACCAAGAGAAGATGGCTCCGCTTTAAATAAAGGGTTGCACTGAGCTCCCTTCCCGTCATTTACATCTTGGAAAATACCCTCTGATGATGGTGTGGAATGTGTTGCTGCATACTGTTCCTGCATGGACTTGCTTTTAAAAAGTGCAGCCAATGTTTCTTTAATAGGCACATACTGGGCAAACGATTCCTTACCTTTCTCATTGATACCTAATAACTGAGGCACCGGCTCAACATAATTAAAATGTTTTTTAAAAGCCGTCTTTCTTTTCTGGTCTGTGCTCAAAGGCCCACTGTTACAGGCTGTGAGGAGATCATCTTTTCTCATTTCATCCATAATGTTACTAATTGTGGCCTCTGGGATTCCAAGGACAGTTAGTTTCTCACTCAAGGTATTAAGCAGATTTGTCAGACTGACATGATGGACATCTTGATATCCCTCAATAATAGTTTGTATTGTAGTAGCCGGCAATAGTAGTTTAGCCTGAAGTTTTAGATAGAAAAGTGTGATATTCTGAAGAAAGACAGATTCATCAACTGCAACAGGTACTTCTTGCTCATCATCAGAATAATTAACGTTAGATGGTTCACACTCACTCACTGATTCACTGGCAACAGGTCTTTCTACATTAGAGGGGTTTTCTACATGTTCAACACTGTCATTGCGGTGCTTCTTAGAAAGATGGGATGCAAAACTCGACAAAACAGAGAACCTTCTATCACATCCTCTAAATGGGCATTCAACGTGTAACCCTTCACGCAAATGTGACCTCAAGTGACAAACTAGTAAAGATGATGTTTCACACCTTACTGCACAAAAGTCACATTGTATAGGAGTACATGGTCGCTGACTATTCCTCAAAGGCACATCTGCTTTGTGGTCTCTGTACATGTGAGCTTTAAGTACAGGAATTTTAACATACTGTCTGGAGCATTCAGGCACACCACACTGATATCTGTAATTAGCACTATTACTATGCAACTTAATGTGCTGAGTAAACTCACAAACTCTATTAAATTCCTTACCACATGTGCTAAACTTGCAAGTGAACATTTTGGAATTGTGTGAAGCTTGCTAGCAGCTAGCTAACTTTAGTTGGCTGTTGGTCGAGCTCACCCTCACAACACGTGGTGGTTGTCTGAAAATGTTCGGCAAAACGGACAAAAAACCCCGATAGAAATATATACGATAATGTTATAAAATCTGTTCTTGATATGCTTTAACAGTTATAAGAAGATAGCAAACATAGAAGCTACCTTTTTACGGCTAACTCACTGACAGGAGGCAGACGTGACGTTCTTCTCAGAAGTCAAGAGCGCAATAAAAAACTTACAAACAGAAAAATTGCTCAAATACTGACGTTCGAATAACGTTATTCCCTCCAAAAAAAACCACATATATTCGAACATCTGGTTGCGCATTTTGCACATTACGTCAATTACAGCAGAAATTAATACCAAGAGACATAACTACTTGTAACGTTATAGGTAGTTTATTTAGGATTAAACCTATTTGGCAGCGTATCTCAACTAATCGCCAAGACCGCAGAGCAGACCTCACTCTCACTTTCGTCTCGCAGGCGCTCTTTCTCTAAATGACAGCCCTAAATGACAGTCGCGCTAGCTAGCCGATCCATCCAAACAGTGAAAAAACCATGTTGACGTTACTTCAGGCAGATTAAAAATAGCATCAGTTTGTGATGAACAAGGTAGCTAACGTTAGCAACTACCAGTACATACCTGATTTCATGGGACTGATGGAGGAAGAAGCGCGTTAATAATGTTAGCTACCTTATCATAAAAGCACCTATTTCTGCCCATGCCCTAACGTTATTTCCAATTTAGCTAAACCACAAGGGGACAGCCGACTTTATGTTAGAAAATCAAAGCAGACGAAACCGTCACCATCCACTCAGATTATCAGAAATAATAACGTTATATGATATAAAAAAGGGTAACAGTAAGTTACATAACGTGAAGTTAACTTACCTTCGTCCCAGAATGTTTGCTTCTTTTTTTTCTTCTTGAACGATGTCCGTTCTCGAATGTCCGTTTAGAACTAACCGCCTAAAAATTCAAAATTCCGATCGCGGTGATTCCATGATGCAACGCGGTGCATGTAAAACCATTGTAAAACTCGGCGTGTACAGTGTAGTTACAATAATAATACAGGACTGTCCATTAATTTCCCATGATGCATTGCCACTTACAGTAAAAACACAAATACAATACATTGTTGTAAGATTTACTGTATAAATTACATCAATTGCTAACAGTGTTGATTTGTGGTTCTTAACATTACAGATTGAAGTGGAGCACTGACTTTCAATAGTTCCTCCCTGGCTCCAAAAACAATAGCTTCAATTTTATCTTAGTTCAATTCAATCAAGAAAATTCCGGCACATCCAATCGTCGACCTGCTCAGTACAGTTACTCAGCACTGTCTCTTGTACTTTGACTCTGGGTATTTCCTCCTGCTGACTATACACGGAGCCAGGGATAGGCCGAAGACTGCACTAAAACCCAACACACTGCTAGATAGACTGGTCTTGTCTCCAGTGGTACCATATGCCACCATCTTGGTTTCTTTGTCACAATTTTAAAGTGAAAGGGACGGATTATTCTGGTGGATGCCCGCAACCTAGAGGCAGAGCAATGGAGGTGTGACTGGGTTGTGCATTTAACATGTATAATGAGATAAAGAAACATTATTGACACAGAGAATGAGTTTATGAATACCAGAATAGAATTGCTTTCCTCTCCAGAGTGTCTGGACTCGGATATCTGGAAGGAGCTTGGAGTTGATGAGTTGCTCCTTTGCATTGAAAGCAGCAAGTTGAGATGTCGCTGGACTGGCATCTTAGTTAGGATGCCCATTGGTCTCAGGCTCATCTAAACAGAACAGAATCACAACATGGTGGAGGGATTGTGTATCCCATCTGGCCTAAATTAATGTACTAAAGGAAGTTTAAATGATATCCCCTGTAAATACTGAATCGATTTGAAGTGCAATAACAATAAAGATATAAGATTAAGCATGAGAGTGTATTTTGCTTCAACAAGCCACCTAATTTTGGACGGGAACTTGGAAAAAGGAAAACAAACAAGAGTGGAGAATACGGAGAGAAAGTGATGATGGTGTGATATGAAGAAGGGAGGGGGGACATCAGTGTCCAATACAGACTGAGAGCGAGAAGAGAGGAGGGACAAACTGAATGTCAGAAAGAGATAAATCAACTGTATGATAAAGTGTTCTGGTCAGAAGCTGCCAGAGCTGCAGCTCCTCCTTTCCTTCTCTCTCTGTCTAATGGAGATTGATGACGGAGCAGAGCTCTGCTTTCCACAACTCCTTAACACCTCCTGCAGGAAGCCGACACTTCCTCGGTCCGAAGCTGTATTTCTGAACACTCTTCTGTCCTCCATCTCTCTGCTCACTGTGGCTCTTAACCTGCTTGTCATCATCTCAGTCTTCCACTTCAGGCAAAGATCAATTTCTCAGAAGAGCCTTTACTTATTACTTTTTATAAATATGATTCATTTACTTTTAGCAAGTATTTTTCCCACAATTGTCTGATGCTATGTGTGATGATACTTTACTCTTTCCCTCCAGGCAGCTCCACACACCCACCAACATCCTCCTCCTCTCTCTGGCTGTCTCAGACTTTCTCGTGGGCCTCCTGCTGATGCCGGGAGAAATCCTTAGAAAAACATCCTGCTGGTTTCTTGGTGACCTCATGTGTTCTCTGTATAAGTATGTATCGTACATAATTACCTCTGCCTCAGTAGGAGACATGGTGCTCATATCAGTTGACCGATATGTTGCTATTTGTCACCCTCTGCATTATACCACCAGAATCACTGAGAGAAGAGCTAAACTCTGTGTTTGTCTGTGTTGGTTCTGTTCTGTTTTGTACAGCAGTCTCTTTGTAAAATATGGCCTGACTCAACCAGACAGATATGATTCCTGCTACGGAGAGTGTATGATCATTATTAACTATATCGCAGAAGCTATTGACCTTGTTTTGACTTTTATTGTTCCCATTACTGTCATCATAGTTCTGTATATGAGAGTGTTTGTAGTGGCTGTGTCTCAGGCTCGTGCCATGTGCTCTCATATTACAGCTGTCACACTCCAACGTTCAGTGACTCCTACAGCAAAGCGATCTGAGCTGAAAGCAGCCAGGACTCTTGGCATCCTTGTACTTGTGTTCCTAATATGTTTGTGCCCAGTTCACTGTGTCTCTTTTGCAGGTGACAATGCACTCAATGCTTCATCTGCATCTTATGTGCTCTATCTGTTCTATTTTCACTCCTGTCTAAACCCTGTGATCTATGCCTTGTTCTACCCCTGGTTTAAAAAAGCTATTATTCAAATTGTTACACTTAAGATTCTGCAGCCTGGTTCCTGTAAAGCCAACATACTGTAGAGAGGCTGTGGAGTGACTGAAATGAGATCTGCATATTAATTAACAAATCCAAGTAAAAATCTGCTTTCTTGAAGAATGAACAAAATTACATATGTTACATATTTGTCTATAATTACATATGTGCTTAAAAAGAGGTGGAAATCTTCTCAATTTCACCTACAAAGCCTTGGAAAGAATTTTTACATTGTTCAAGTAATGGTGATTAATATGAACATTCAGTTATAGTTTGAGTGTGTTGCTAGTAAAATGTGCCTATATAATGACACTCTGTTTTTGCAGATTCAAACCTGTGTCTTTTCAGTTCTTGCACTGTCTGTAGATCTCATGGGGAGTCTCCTCTCACATTCAGCATGTGATTAGACTGAAGGGATTTGTTTTGTACTGTTGTGTGTAACATGATGCACCTATTATTTGTCTATAATCTCAGGAAAACATTTTTCTTTGTACACTACAACAGCACTTCCACTGTTATTTATATTTGGGCTGCCATAATCTCACATGCTTTACAGGTATTAAATTCCACCAGGTTGGCAGTGTGATAATTAAACTGAAATTGACTCAAATAAGTATCATGCAATGATGTTGGGACACATTATTTTTATGTTATTCATTAAATGTCATATAGTATAATATCCTGCATATCCTGCACTTCTCAGTATACAGTGTATACAGTACTGTGCAAAAGTTTTATATGGGTGTGGAAAAATGCTATTATGTAAGAATGCTTTTAAAAACAGACATGCTAAATGATTATATTTAACAATTAACATAATGCAAAGTCAGTGAACAGAAGAAAAATCAAAACAAACTCAATATTTTGTTGTATCCATCCTTTGCCTTCAAAACAGCATCAATTCTTCTAGGTTCACTTGCACAAAGTCACAAAGAGAAAAAGCATGGCAGACAATAGCGCACCGACAGAATGCATAAGTATATTGCTGCTCTTTAATCATTAGTCATAATTATAACGTGGATGTTAATATGTCACTCAGGAAATTTATTTATATATATTAGGGCTGGCCACGTTAACACGTTATTATCGCATTAATTAATTAACACCGACAATTTTTTTATCTCATGTTAATGCAGTTTTTTTTTATTATTATTTTGAAAGTCCGTTACTCACTGGCTCTGAATACACATAGGCCTACAGTCAAACAAAGGGTCACAGGAGAGGGATGGAGGGATGTTGATCAGCCTGCAAATAACCCTCCCAAACAAGCAGCGGAGAGAGGCTTTGGCAGGTTCTCTCAGGTGAACAGAAAGGGAGACTCCTGTAGGCCTTATAGGCCTGCATTTAATTTTGCAGGGATGCTCTGCCATGTTCCCTCCTGTTGATGTCCTGATAACTATTTAGATTCTGGAAACTCACAAACAGCGAGGATCAGTCTCTCTTCCAATGATTTGTGCAGCACGTCACGTACAAAAAGTTCAAGACAATTCAACTTCGGCAGCAGGCGGGCATGTGTGTGAGGCAAGCACGACCGCAACAGTTTCACGGGAACGCACCCTGTACACCTTGTGCTCGACCACTTCACCTCACTGTAACAGGGACACTTGCTACAGAACATAGACTGTTTCTGCTGCTCCCTGATGTTAAAAGAATGTTTTGCTGCCAGAAGCGGCTGTCTGCAGCATTTTAAATGAAAATACAAACACTTTTAGGAAAAGTCAGGTACCAGCAGGATTGTATTTATTTTTTCAACAAAGTTATTGCAGATATAAATTTCAAAACGGTCAAAATGACCGTCATGGCCGTTCTAGTGTTTAGCATGTTTATTCTTGTTTTACGATCGGGTGTTTTATTTTGAAAATCCACCAGATTCTCTATGCCGTTCTGTGTCTGACTTCCTGCCTGGTTCGATCTGCTCTGTGCTGCTTGACGCGGCTTCCATCAGACAAGCCGAATATTTCCTCCTCGGCCCGCCACTGTCGCCACAAAGTCAGTGGCTGCCGTCACACCACGTGGACCAGCTGCAGCTGGCCGTGCGGCCTTCACGCAGCATGGCTCCGATGTCGCAGGCAGACATTTTCTTCTGTTGCCTGTCCCTGCCCTCCCCCCCTCGTCGGGGGAGCGGCATGGTTACAGGCTCACGGGTGTGACTGCCCCACCTCGTGCCCCAGCGACTGTGTCTGCCTCTGCCTCCCTCCCCCCACCGGGGATGCGGTACGGCAGGGGACCCACGATGACGACTACACTACCTCGTGTGGTCCCTCCCGCCACACATGGGAGGGCACCCAACAGACCCCTGCGTCTGGTGCGTGAAGGTCTCTCACGATGTGACCCGCGCCCCCCCAGGCGACGGAGAGCGTGGTGCCCTGGTGGAGCGAGTACTGGCTCGCATAGATTGACTAGACTGACTCCTGCATGGCGGAGTGTGCTGGCGCCCGTGACCCTCCCTTCCCCGCCAGGTGCTAAGCTCTCCTGTTTGGTGGAACACAGAGGTTGCTGCCTGTCAGGGCTCTGAAGTGGAGCGGACCCAGAACAACTCTCATCAGCTGTTAGCTGTAATGTTAAACACTAGTAGGACTGAAGTTACGGTACGGCTGTGTTAAAGCTATAACTTAGCACAACATCAGCGCACTGTAATAATGTTATGCTTTTTAAAATGTCACATAACAAAATAGCTATATAATGTCAGTCCAGTGACTGTTACCTGACAGGTAATGATTGTCACGATAGATCTAAAGGATGCCTATTTCCACGTCTCCATCCGTCCTTCTCACAGGAAGTTCCTGAGGTTCGCCTTCGGGGGTGTGACTTACCAGTATCAGGTTCTTCCATTCGGCCTGGCACTTTCCCCTCACACATTCACCAAGTGTATGGATGCAGCACTGGCCCCGCTGAGGCTCCAGGGCGTCCGCAACTACATCGACGACTGGCTCATCCTAGCCCAGTCTCGAGAGTTGGCGGTTCGGCATCGAGATGTCGTTCTGGCTTATCTGCGGTGTTTAGGGCTGAGGCTCAACGCAAAGAAGAGTGTGCTGGCGCCCACCCAACGGACTACGTTCCTAGGGGTAGTATGGGATTCGAAATCGATGCGGGCACAATTGTCTCCGGCACGTGTCGACACCATATTGGCTGCCGTGAAAGGGGTGAAGTTAGGCCAAGCCATCACTATGAAACACTTTCAACGAGTGTTGGGTCTCCTGGCGGCTCTGTCCAGCGTAATACCATCTGGACTGCTGCACATGAGACCCCTGCAGTGGTGGCTAAGGAACAAGGGTTTTTCCCCAAGGGGAAATCCTCTCCGTCTGATTTGGGCTACGCGCAAGTGTCTTCGTTCCCTGTCAGTTTGGAAGGAAACTTGGTTCCTGTCCCAGGGGCCCATGCTGGGAGGGTCTTGTCGCCGGCTGGTTATTTCGACAGACGCCTCCCCCACGGGCTGGGGCGCGGTCATGGACGGCCGCTTTGCAAGGGGATCCTGGCAGGTGCATCAATCCGAGTGGCATATCAACTGTCTCGAGATGTTGGCGGTGTTCCAGGCTCTAAGGAGTTTCCTGCCCGATCTCCAAGGCCACCACGCCCTGGTTCGTTCCGACAACATAGCGGTGGTGGCCTATCTGAATCACCAGGGCGGTCTGCGCTCGTGCCCTCTGTACAGACTGGCGCGTCAGATCCTCCTGTGGTCCCAGCAGAGGTTACCATCGCTCAGGGCGATGTATCTCCCGGGGACGCAGAATCAGGAAGCAGACCTGCTGTCGAGGCAGGGGCTGAGGCCCGGGGAATGAAGACTTCACCCTGAAGTGGTGGAGCTCTTGTGCGAAGAGTTCGGCCCTATAGACGTGGATCTGTTTGCGAGACTACGCACTGCCCGCTATGGTTTTCTCACGTTCCGCTTAGCACTTGACCCTCAAGATGGTCTTTATCCTTGCTATCACCTCTCTGAGGAGGGTGGGGGATCTCCAAGCCCTTTCGGTTTTCCCGCAAGCCTGGAGTTTGCCCCGGGGAATATTAGGGCTATCCTGCACCCTCGTCCAGGATACATCCCTAAAATGCCTTCTTGTGCGGCAGGGTCCACAGTGCTGCAGGCATTTCATCCTCCACCTCATGTGACGGCGGAGGACGGGAGACTTCATCTGCTCTGCCCTGTCAGAGCACTGAGTGTTACACTCTGAGGTCCTCCCGTTGGAGGAAGGCTGACCAGCTGCTAGTGTGCTTTGGGTCCCCCAGGGCTGGGCTCCCTGCATCCAAACATACTATTAGCAACTGGATTGTTCAGACTATTTCCCTGGCCTATCAGGTGCACGGTTTGCCTTCACCTGTGACTGTGAGGGCTCATTCTACCAGAGGCATGGCGGCCTCTCGAGCCCTCCTTTCCGGGGCCTCTTTGCAGGATGTTTGTTTAGCGGCTGGCTGGGCCACTCCGCACACATTCATTCGGTTTTACAGTCTTGACCTTCCTTCGGCACCTGGCACTCGTGCGCTCTCCTCTTAGTCGTGCCACTTTATTGCACACTGGGGCAGGCGGGGTTTTCGGCATGGTTTAGTGGGTATCTTGTTCCCATAGTGTCGAGTTCCCTCGAAGGGGAACGTTTCGGGTTACGTATGTAACCCTGGTTCCCCTGGGAAGGGGAACGAGACACTGCGTCGGCCCGCCGCACCTCTCTCCCCGCCTGAAGCGCCTGCTTCATAGTTTAAGCTAATGATGAGTGTGTACAGGTGTGCTTTATACTCCTCCGGTTATTCCATCACACCTTACCGTTCTAGCAACAAGCCAATAGGATTGGAGTGATTTCATTCACGTTCAGACCTGCTACGCCTAGAGGCGTTCCCATTGTGTCGTAACTGACGCAGTGTCTCGTTCCCCTTCTCGGGGAACCAGGGTTACATACGTAACCCGAGACGTTTGCCACGATGTCAGGTAATGTAATGCCCGTCTCCTCCCTGTAATGACAAAAAGTGACTTCATTTGTGGATATACCAGAACTATTGTACAGTGAAAAAACTGGAGGGCTATAGTCAAAAACTGTCATATTACATTGCTGTGTGTTGAAAATTCGTCACATTGACAGCAACCGGCTCTTCGTCTTCTTGCTCAACATTTGGTGAAAACAGATCTGTGTATTTACTGTTGGGAAATTACCATTTCTATGTTAAAACATCTTACAAACAAAAATGTCTTCCCCATGTAATAAGTTAAATAAATTTAAATTATGTCTTCATCTTCTTTTTTTTTTACTTACCTGTAGCAAGACGGTTTTTCTGGATTTGTTTCAGGTGGATCCAGATCCTCAGCATCAGATATTACTCTCTGAAAAACAGATTAAAATGTCTTAAACAACAACACTGAAAGCAAGAAATGTCATGCTGCCACAGTCTGCCTTATTACCTGTCCTGGCTGAATTGTTGATGATTGTCCTGGTACATCTCTGAAACAGGATAAAACATATTACAATGATTAGCTCCATGATAAAAGCTATAAGGCAGTTTTGAGTAACATGTAGTAGTAGAAGGGAGGGAACAGAAAGATTTATACAAAAAAAAAACAACATTATTTCGTTATAAATCGCATACATATGGCGTTTTCTGTTTCAAGTTCATCCGAGCTAATTCTCTGATCACATCAACAACTTAAATAATTTAAGATAAATTATTTCTTAAGAACATGTGGATAGGAGCACTTCCTGAACTCAAATCTGAGTTTGTTTGAGTTTCTTTTTGAATGGAAAAGGTATAAAATAAGAGAAAGCACAAACTACTATTTTTAACTATTACAGTACTTGTATTTCAAGTTTCAGAGTTCTTTTAGTTTGTTCTGGATGACTGTGCCACTTCAATAAAGGCCTATAGTACCTTTGTAGAAACGAAAACGATGTGGGACAGTGGATACCCCCCACTTCATTCTCATGTGTTTTTTTTAATGGTTTGGTTAATTTGTGTCATTTGTGTTTATTCACCTGCAAGAGCAACTGTATTTCAGTAGGTTTATTCTGTGATGTTAAAAGTAAAGCTCACACAGGCAGCTGTGAGTACTCTGGGAATGGAGCGAGGGGGCACCTCAGTCAGTTACAGAAACGGCTGATAGCATGTAGCAACGTTGAGCTTATATGCAGAAATATAAATGTATGTATAAGTATGTATGCACTTTTTTTGATAATGCACCTGGTAGTGAAAGCACTGTAGCCCAATAAAATATGAATTATTATTATCATTTCCAGTCAAAAAGTAAATAAATAATTTCAACCCATGCAAGCCTGAAAGTTCCTTTGTGTCCAAGTGTGCAACACCTACCTTTCATCTTCCAGTTTGTATTTGGGAGTACTTCGATTTTGTGGTTCAAAAACCTGAGAGGAAACGGATAAAATGATCAACAACTTTCAACAGCTTACATCATTTTTTTACATTACGACACAGTATATCAATGCTGAATGGTTGTCTGTGTTACTGTTTAATAGTAACGGCAAAATAATCAAAACAAGCCTTTTTCACTAAAATATCGATCAGGATATTGATTAAAATCCAATAAATCTAATAAATTATATGAAAATGAATAAATACAAACATACATAATTGGTTTAAAAAAGAACTAACAGATGCACGAAAGTGTCAGCTCGATTGAATTCAGCTCTGCTCCTTGTTGTGATGACAATTTCAGAATCAGAATGTGAGGTATCGTACTCTGAAAAAATTAAATCAAACAACCATTATTTATCCTTCAGCAGAGTATTTGAATATTTAAAAATATTGAATTATGAGATCCACTAACCTCTTTTAAAGTGCTTTTCTAGGCAAATGAAAAAAGTAATCCTGGAATATGCCTTTCCTATTTCCTTAATATATTCTGCCAATTTAAATGGCCTTTCTGACCCAGGCACATGGACCACCTCTGAGCAGTCTGGATACAAAAGGACATAAGGTCCTTCGTGCATGTCCTTGTTAAATGTTCTCATTTTCTGGACAGCTTGTTTCAGTAGATCAGGTGCTGCTATCTCTGGGTCTGTAAATAACGGGAGTGTTTTCCCTCTTAGAGGTTTTAAATCAGTTTCGTCAGTTCCATGTGGCCCCATCAATCCTACGTTTATCTAGTAATATAACAAAGATATAATTCATGTATAGGTAAAATCCACACAAACACAAATATATATAGAACATTGCAAAATTTTATAGGACGGTCAGTACAACTTACCTGGATGTTTTTTCTTTCTTTAGGCCTAGATCTTCCTTTTGTCCCATAGTTAAAAGACTGTCTTTCTTTTGACTTCGAGCTTCTATACTCCATGAACTGTTTGTATGATGGGCATGATTGTTCTGCTGAAATGGATAGAGTTCCGTTTCAAAATAGAAAGTTAGAAGCATAGAGACTGTAAAAGGTTAAAAGCTGCTCGAAAAATCATTAGCGTTACTACCCATATGTCCTCAGATAGCTAGCATTATGCTACACTTACTTTGCTTAGCACTGTCCGGCTGTCGAGAAGTCCCCTGTGTTTCCGTCTGGTTCGCGTCCTTCAAAAACTCCAAACACCAACCACACGTAAAGCAAAACCGCGTTAAGCTGCTCATGTGTTTACCACAAAACGGGCAAAACATCCCTCGGTCGCAATCCATGTTCGGTCACCAAAAACTTAAATTCCCATATGCTTCATATTCACGCCATATTCTCCACATTGAAAACACGAATTAACCGCGCTCACCAACAACACCTATCACCCGCGTTCACTCGTCACTTCCGGTATGTGGTACATTCCTTTTCCGTGAGGGATTGATCGTTTGTAAATTTGTTTCGGGACGGGTAAAAGTGTTTTGCGTCTTGCTAATTTGTTTTTCTAAAATGTTAATTTGTTTTGTCCTTGGTAAAAATGTTTTGCCCTTGGTAAAAGTGTTTCGCCCATGTAATTGTGTTTTATGGTAGGGTAAAAATGTTTTCCAAAATGTAACTTTGTCTCAAGTGTTGTAAAAGTGTTTCAGTCTTTGTAATGTTGCTTTGCACTTCCCGGCCACCATACCTTTGCTTTTGCCACTGCGTCCACAGTCCCAGTCCGCTCTCACTGTAGTGAATCCAGGTAGATTCACATTAGCATCCGGGGTGTTCTGGGTTAGCCAGGTTTCAGAGAGGCAAAGTAAACTGCACTCCCTGAACGTCCTGTCCGTCCTCACAACGGCAGCCAGCTCGTCCGTCTTGTTGGTCAGACAGTTCACATTCCCCATCACTATCGACGGAACCGAGGGCTTGTACTTCCACCACTTAGCCACTAGCCTAGCCTTCACCTTCGCTCCGGCTCTGCAGCCTTGGTGCTTCTTCCTCAGCTCCTCAGGTATGTGGTGGAAAATGCCGGCTCGTCCCATTGTTTGGAGTGAAAGCAGCTTCTCCCTTGAATAAACAAGTTGTCCACTGCTATGTTGTGCGTAAAAAGTAATTGTATCCATAAGATATATAAGGTTTTACACAGCTAGTGTTATATTAAGAGTTAACATTAAAGTTTAAAAAAACACACTTAAAGTATTAAAAACAACACGACACTTACGGAGCTACTGGATCAGCGTCCTGCTCGCCCTGGCGCCGGAAGCATTTCTAACGTTAAAAACCGGCAGGTCCCTGCCGACGCAACTCTAACTGAGTTACAGTTGAGACTGCGCAAACATGAACTCAGTTGGAAAAAGCTGCTACCCGCCAACATGATACTATATTGAATATACTAAAGTTATAGTTTGTTTCAGACAAGTGAATTACCATGCCACCAAAAAAAAGGCAGCCGCTGCCAGTGGGGTCTACGAGCCTGGCCAGCTTTGGTTTCTTCACTAAAAAAAGAAAAAACAGCCTGCTTTCATGGAAGCTAGCACAATCACGGCAGCTATGGAGGATGCTAGCTCTGCTGCGGGACCTAATGTTGCTGCCTGTGGGACCACCACAACACACTTGGAAACACATTCACCTGCTAGTGTTACGGCAAGCACTAGCTTTGTTGCTGCAGAGGATGTAACTAGACCTGCTGAATCTGGAACCACCAAACACTTGGATCTTTTAGAAGACGAGCAGGATGAGGAGGTTGGTACAACGGAAAGACCGCCAAAAAACTGGGGTCACAATCAGTAGCGATGCTGGAAGGAAAGAAACCCGTGGCTGGAGGATGGTGTTGGGTGCCTTGTCTGTAAGGAAGCCAAGACACTTTTACTCTGAGAAAAGGCTTGGGGTGCATTTGGAAAATGTCTGGATCAATGGGACTGTAAGTAGTCCTGTTCAAAAGCAGTTGTGCAAAAAGATTTACATACACCGCGACAGCATTGCTCATAAACGAGCTGTTGAAATAGCAGAAATCAAACAAAAAGACTTGTTTCCAAGGAAAGTTACAGAACTCTGCTCCAGTAAGTTTAACGAGAAAGCTAGTTTCAGGGCAACCTATACTGTCGCTAAAGAAAGGATGTCGTATACAAAATTAAATCCCATTATGAAACTTAATGAGATGAATGGTGCAACAGTTGGGCCTGCTCACAAATCCGATCATTCATGTGCCCAGATTGTAGAGCACATTGCACAAGAGATGAAAAAGAAGTTTATTTCCAGTCAAATCACTTGATTCCCATATTAGCATAACGCTAGATGAAAGCACAATTCATGGGCGCACATCCATGATTATTTATGTCAGCCACTGGGAATGGAGATGTGGACAATGTTTTTTTGACATGGTTGAAGTGGACCAGGGCAGATTCTGAGTCGCTGTTTAATGCACTGAAAACAGTAGCAGGAATGGACGAGGAGTTTCTTCAAAAAAACTAAGCTACAGCTGGATAGCCAGACTGAAACAGGATTTCACTCAACTTCAGGCAGTTCATTGTCTTGCGCATTACTTAGAATTAGCGGACTCATTGAAGGTGGTGGCAGGCTGCAATCATTTAGAGTTTTTTCTCTCAAAACTCTATTCCCTTTACCACCAGTCCCCCAAAAATGCAAGGGAGTTAGAAGAAACGGCTGCAGAACAGAACCTACAGATTCTGAAAAAGCTGTACTGAAGGATTTCTCAGTATTAGCACATCACTTTTTCTGCGAGTCAGCGAGTGAGGATGGCTCCCGTTCCAGTGTAGAAACAGCCAAGTACACCGGTTTACTTAAGCATCTGACATCCACTGGATTCCTCGCTGATTTAGCGGCTATGGAAGATGTGTTACGTGAACTTCAAAGTCTCTCCCTAAAATTACAGAAATGTGACACATGGTTAATGCAAGCCGACACATCCACCAAACAATGGAGGTGCTCTCTGCCATGGGGGACCAAGGGGGGAAAACTGAGCTGAAACTCAGAGAGGGGATCACCAATGGCCAGTTCAAAGGGGTTAAACTGATTGAAACGCACCCTAAAATACACAAGTCCCAATTTTACCAATCCATCACTCATAATCTAACCAGGTGTCTCCCCGATAGTGAGCTGGTCGCTATGTTGAAGCCACTGGATCAGTACTTTTGGCCGAAAGAGAGTACAGAGCTTGTTCTATTTGGAGAGTGTGAAGTGGGGAAGTTTGCTAAACTCCTC